>NC_046988.1:13704364-13726864 GCF_009769545.1 Cyclopterus lumpus
CGCCATATATAATCACTGAGAGATTACAGGCACAGCTGTTGTTTTTTTTTTTTTAACCTCTGCAATCTTTTGCCATCCAACAGCAAGCAACACACCTGTCTTTGTGAAAGCGTCTTACATTTCCGAGGCCATCGTTGGTGTCGTTGTGTCCATATTGCAGGGTGTTTCTGTTATTCTGTCCACCTCCGTGACACACCGTGGCTTCGTAGTCTCGTTCTTTTGTAGTAAAACGTCCTCGGAGTTGCAGCAGCTCTAATTAACGCCACCGTTTCATTGAGCGAGACCGTTTTTTTGTGCACTTGAATCACGTATTTGTTTCCCCTTTAGGCAACGCGTGAGCGAAAGGCTTCGTCTTTTGATGCGCGTGTTTGATTCGATTGGGCTAATTTTAATTTTTTTTATTCACGACCCTGGTATTTGTTTATTAAACTAATGACGCTCCCTGCAGCCTCGGATGCACTTTTCTATTAAATGAGTTAACGCTGACGATGCTAAACTGCGAGTGTGACCGGACCAAAGCAAGAACGACTGTATGTGCTGCAAACTAAAGTTTTTTGCACGCATGCATGCACACACACACACACACACACACACACACACACACACACACATGACATTTAGCTTTGGGCTGCTTCAGGGCTGAAACGGTACGACTGCTACAGACACACACACACACACACACACACACACACACACACACACACACACATGACATTTAGCTTTGGGCTGCTACAGGGCTGAAACGGTACGACTGCTACACACACACACATACACACACACACACACACACACACATTAGTTAATCAATGCTGACCTCATCTCACATGTAACGCTCACTGTCCCTCTACGTCTCTCACACACACACACACACACACACACACACACTCACTCACTCACACACTAATGGATTTTCTGTGACTGCAGCGAGAGACTCCCCGTCACTCCTGACTTCAGGAGAATCGAAACGCTGGGTTACCGCGGGGAGACGAGCCGGTTGCCGTGGCAATGCACTCTCCGTACTTGAAAGTGCAAATTCAATATCTGCAGAGCCGGCCCCCATCGGAGCGCCACGGCCGGGGCTCATACATAGGAGTCCCACCTGTGTGTCTCTCTCTCTCTCTCTCTCTCTCTCTGACCTGGTTGCACCTGTTAGCATCTTTTTCAAGGTGCCACTTACAGGCTGTTTTTTTGCCCTTTTGCTTTTAATGATTGTGACCTTTTTAACAGCACTTCGTTAAAAGCAGCGCTCCTTCCTGCCGGCTCTCGCGTGTGATGCCGTCGCCTTGACATTTTCTCAAATCAACCATCCAGACTGGAGAGTGATTACCTGTCACAGGTGAGCCTCTCGGCCCCGTCGCCACGTGGGTTTTGTGAGCTTAGTCCGGCACTGACACGGTGCTGGCTCAGCGCCTCGGGCTCGGGGAGCCGATTGTGATTTATCCCGGCGCTTAGGAAATAGACTTCAGCCTTAAATCTCCGGGATGACTGACAGCTCAGATATTACTCTGTAGTTTTTAATAACAGTCTCGGAGGCGGAGGAACACGGCGCTATCAGATGTTTGGATCATCTCCCAGCCCCTCATGCTACCACACAAACACACACACAGAGGAAAACATCCCTGTGTGTGTGTGTGTGTGTGTGTGTGTGTGTGTGTGTGTGTGTGTGTGTGTGTGTGTGTGTGTGTGTGTGTGTGTGTGTGTGTGTGTGTGTGTGTGTGTGTGTGTGTGTGTGTGTGTGTGTGTGTGGTATTTATAGAGTCTGTGTGTCTGTCAGAGTTGATGTGAGTCACATATCGCAGAAAAATAGGGGAAACGATGGAGAGGCGAGTTTATCTGTAAAGCGCCGTTCGAGAACAAGCCGGTTCTCGAGTGCTTCACGTGAGACAGGAAGTCATTCAGAAAATATATACACGAGGAACATTTGGCAGTTTAAAAAAAGGCCACGAGTTGCATTTTTTAATGCGTGAAACATAATAATGACTTGAAATAGAAGACGACAAATCAACGTTATTGGATTATAAATAACAGTGCGGCTACATTGCAGCTCACAATATGAGTTAATAACTTAATAAAATGCCGCGGCGGGCAGAATTAGGCTTTCGTTTACAAGTACTGAGAGCAGATCTCAAGTTTCCTGAGACTTAGAACAACACGGGAAAACCATCGCGAAGATCCGACAAACCGGAGTGATTTAATCCACCCGTCTGGTCTCGGCTTCGGCTGTCTGGACCACTTTTTTAGAGAGACCAGTGAAGGCAGCGTCACAGTAGACTTTCTCAAAGACCGATTGGGCAACACTTTGGGTGACCTCGCTGGCTGATGGCGTCTTCGCTATCAGCCAGGCTGCCGGTACAGAATGTGCTTGTTTGGGCTGGAGGTAGATCACGTGCATTTCATCCGTGAATCCCCCACCCCCCAAAAAAAGGGGCGGGGCAAGAGAGTGTGGAGGAATTAGGAGATTGAGGCTGAAGGGTGTCACAGACTGAACCATCGGGACTTTAACTCCAGATCTGCTCAGGATCCAGAGACAGAGAGAGGTTTGTTGTTTTTACTGTTATTTATTAGTGTAATATACACACACACACACACACACACACACACACACACACACACACACACACACACACACACACACACACACACACATCTCCTTCCTCTGTGTTCTCTCTATCAATGCCGGCATCTGCAGTGTGAAAATGGATGGGAGAACGGATTCAGCCCTCTCCCTCTCTTATATATATATATATATATATATATATATATATATATATATATATATAATTATTATTTTTTATCTCATCATCTGAGAGATTGTATTGTTTTTGCCCTCCACTCACGTCATCTTGTTCTGCATTTAGATTTTATATGAAGGGCTTCATTTAGAATGGAGATGCCACTCTGAAATTCAATCTTGCCTGTGCTAAGTGATTGCTTTGCAGGGGGAAAATGGAGGCCATTATTTTTGGAGGAGCTCTTACTTTACCATCCACGATGAGTTGGTTAAAGACCAGAGCTGTGACTCGATGCGATACAACAAACTCATTCTAAACGGTGGAAAAACTGATGCAGAATTCTCCGTTTTTGCCTCAAAACAGAGTTCATGCGGTTCTGCCATAGTGTACATCACAGGTGTCACTGGCGACGTTGTCACTGGCGATGTTACCTGTGCATGTCCCAGTCTTTTGATACAGCCATAACTCTCATGGCGTACTGCCCCTGAATGTAACGCAGCAAGTATCTGCTGTGAAAATAGCTTGAGGGTCATTCCCTGTTCCTACAAATCAGTAAAGTGCATTGATTTGTTCTTCAAAACTTCATTAGTATCACTAATTCTGAGTGTGATACAGCCCCAGTCTCTCGAGGTGTTCCACAGGGTTCGGTACTCGGGCCCCCTCCTCTTCATCCTCTTGCTCCCCCTTGGTACCATTAGACCATCACCCCTCACCTTACTCAGTCCAAGCTCTGGACCCTGGGGGGACAGGGACTTCTCCATCGCTGCCCCCTCCCTCTGGAACTCTCTCCCCCCCTTTCAAAACCGCTCTTAAAACTCATTTATTTAAATCCGCTTTAAACCTGTTATGCTAATTATGTACCTGTGATGTCTCGTTTCTAACGTCATCTATCAGCCTTGTTCCTTTTGATATTGCTTTTATTGTTTCTGTTAATTACTACAACCACTAGAGGGCGGTATCACTTGAACGTAAACACATATTGTTACGGGGACATTAAGGAATCCCTCGTAACGTGTTTTTTCCAATAATAAACATAATTTGTATCACAAGAAAGTTGAAGTACCGCTGCACAGGAAAAATCCACTTTCACAGAATTATTACGTATCTTTGTTATACTTATTTATTGCGCTTTGAAGGAGAGAAGAAAACTAATTAACGATCGGATTTTCCCGCAGCTGTCTTATGGTCTGCAGTTAACACATCCATTGTGTTGCAGCTGTGAGCCAATCATCCGCATCCTTTGTGTGCGACAACACTGGTGTCCATCAACAGTCCACTCTGCACACTTCACCGCACTCACTCGCCAAAACCTACTTTAGCGTGTCGCGTGTGATTAGGACACAGCCACACCGCATGCATCTTAAACCAGCCGGACGCCCCACGACAGATAGGATTTCAAGGGGTTTTCTTCCTCTATAAATAAATGTAGCGTTTAGATACATTGAATAAAAACTATATCTTGTTTCTTCTTCCCTCTCCTGTGCTCCGCTAGCTGGCTGGTGGGTGGAGGCACCCGTCTGAAGGTTTTCAGCCTCTTCCAGTTCATCAACTTGAGGAAGTGTCAATCAATAATATCAGTCGGTAAATCATTTATACTTGGTGGGCGGGCGGGGGTGGGGGGGTGAGGGGGGGTTGAAAGGGCGCTTAATTGTCCGCATGGTATTGAGACACACTTTTGTCTTGAAGATGTTTTCCTGAAGCAAACAAGCGTCCATTGCTGCGGTTGTTTGTGTTGAGACGAGCGTCTGAATACCAATCGGTTCCAGGGCTGAGCTGCTGCGTGCCACAGCCCGCCCGTGTGTGTGTGTGTGTGTGTGTGTGTGTGTGTGTGTGTGTGTGTTTGCGCACCAGTTTTCGCAATAGAAATGCAGGTATGCAGACTGTTTCTGAGACGTACGTGCGCTGCATTTCAGCAGAAGCAGGCGTGAGGAGCGCTGCGAGTGTGTCCGGCACTTACAGTATGAATGTTTTTTTAGTTTAAGCGGCACTTTCTTTGAATGCCAAGGTAAGAGACACACACACACACGCACACACACGCACGCACTCTCAGTTAGAATCCACGCACAGAGGAAGACAATATATTGTTTTCAGGTTAAATGATCATGCTTCTGTCATGTTTCCCTTCCTATAATACGTCAATATTCCCATCGGCTCCACTGATGTCAGGTTTATTTCTCGATCTATACCTCCGGTATAGAACATATTCACGTAACTTTTTCCTCGAACCGGTACTTTTGCACTTCCGTACATTTCAGCTCTGCCTCTGTTATTTTTCTGTCTAGACAAACGCGCACAAACACCTGCCGATTTTGATTGCTGTGTTTATCAGCCGTGCACTTTCTTTCCCCCCCTTCGCTCTCATGAAGGCCGAAGACACTCAGCCACCCGGGAAAAAAAAAAAAAAGAAAAAGAAAAGTGGGAGAGATGTCGGCATTGGGGGGGGGGCTCTCTGTTGCCATAGCAACCGACCGACAGGCTCACCTGTTGCCAACGGTTCTCATCTTTTAAAAAAAATTAAATAAAAAAAAAAGAGGACAGAGTGTCATAAAGGTTTCTCGAACAGGGCTGTGAGAGAGTCACAGACGGAAAGGATGACAAATATAAAGATAATCTGTGGTGGAGACATAAATATTGATCTTTTTTAGCCACGTCGTCCCGGTGACGCTGGAGAGAAGTGGACTATCTGTCATAGCTAAAGAGCTTTCAGCCATGTGTGGGAAATAATGATAATTTCCATCCCCGCTCGATGATGAGTCATTACCGGAGGGCCGTTAGCGGCCGTTAGCGGCTGTTTCGTACCTTTTTTAAAACACAGTTCAGGTGCAGGAAGATGCAAAAAGATATGAAACGGCTCTCCAATGGAGGACCGTTGATATGGCTTCTCTCTCCCTCGCTGAGAGGCGATCGAGCACCTTCCCGTTTTAATCCACCGTGAAGTTGCTTTTTTAAGTTGTTGTTCCAGTTGTTTTTGTCATCGGAACAAAAAAAAAGCACGCAGGTGACTTTTGCATTCGATTTTTTTTTTTTTTTTTTTTTAAATCCTCGACTCGCATTATGTAATTGTTTTTGCACGGAAATGTGGCCGATGACAGTCATGAAAACTGGCTGACAGCAGAGTGTGTGTGTGTGTGTCGGGGGGGGGGGGGGTGGTAGCAGGCAGCAGGACTATGCAGTCAAATGCCAAAATTGTAAATTCAGGGTGTGTGTGTGTCTGGCGGCCTGTGGAGATACGTGCAATTATTCAAGTGGCATTTTTTTATTATGAAACTGCAATAATTTGTGTGTGGACAGGCACTGTCTCTATTCACGTGTGTGTGTGTGTGTGTGTGTGTGTGTGTGTGTGTGTTTGATGCTTATCGGGGGTGAGCTTGTTTACATGGCCTGGTACACAACCTTAACACGCAGTGACAGGAACCAGATAAAGAGAGGTTTGGGCTCCTCACACACAAACACACACACAGAGAGAGTTTTCTTTTCTGATATTTATAGAGTGCAAGGTGAATTATCTATAGTCTGGTCCGCGGAGGTTTCAGACACTTGTTTTTGTGTGTGTGTGTGTGTGCGCGCTGAAGGAGCTGTAACTTTATCTGCTGATGGATTAGCGTGCATGATGTCAAAGACCTCACCAGCTGCTGAATGAGACAACCGAAACAGTCAGCTGATGGAGGCTAAAACGCTTTTTGAGTCATATATCAGTAATATAAACATGATGACCGGAGCAGCCGTCTTTGTTTCAGTCTGTGTGATTTCTTCCACCTCTTCTTTCCATCTCTACTTAACATTGCAACTCCAAACATTTTTGCATTCGTTTTAAGACGCGGGGAGAAAGAGACCGTTTTGGAAACCGTGAATAAAAAATCCGAGCAGGGCTGCTCCCCCCGGGAGCCTCGTCGGAGCACATTGCTGTCCTCCGGTCTCGTTGGCGTTGGAGATTCATCATTACGAGTTTGAGCGCGGCGCCCAATATATATAATCACGGTTGGAATAATAATGCACCTTATTTTGCATTTTATTTGCGCTCGCCCCGCTGCACACGGAGAGAGAGAGCGAGTGGGCCTCTGGAAGCAAAACCCCTGGGAAAAAGAATAAATACCCGGTCTGTGGTGTGAGAGCGTCTGCCCCGATGACTTCATGCATTCATGCACAAGTTCAGACATCCAAAACACACAGTTTTCAAGTCATGAGTTCTTTTATTCTTTCCTCGGAGGAACAAACGGCGCTTCAACCGAGAAGCAGAAGACGCGTTATCTCGTTCTTATCTTCCTTTTTGCAGCTTTGGTTGTTTTGCCCCTTTTTTGCTTTCTTCCCTCTGTTCCATAGTGTTAAGTAAATACAATTATTTAAATATTATGATGTGCTTTATTTGTGCAGTGAGTGTAAATGTTTGATCTCGGTCTTATTTTTTCTCGCAGAGTAAATCCACTGCTGCGTATCGTTGCTTTTATGCATTTAATCCTAATCAGTAAAATAAATGTGTGTGTGTGTGTGTGTGTGTGTGTGTGTGTGTCCTCCATGCAGACGACGGGCCGTACCAGCGAGATCCTCCTCCTCCTCCTCCTCCTCCTCTCGGCTCTTCCTCCACACCCAGCGCTCTGTTGGAGGAGCGCAGGAAGAGCCACATCCCAGAGGAGTTTGCAGGCCTCCTTCATGGATCTTCCCCGGCGTGTGAAACGCCCGACACGCCGTACCACCTTTACAGCCCCAAACCCCGAAAACATGCCTCTACTGAGGTCCAGAGCAGCCTGGTGCAGACCCCGGAGTTCAGCATCGTGATCGGAGGCGGACCCACACAGATCTTCTCCGGTACCGGGAGCGATTCGTCGCCCGAGAGGGCCGCAGACCAGCACTCCCAGAAGCCCCAGGTGGTGTACCGGACTATCTTCCACACTAGGGTCAACCAGGACCAGGCGCGACCCAGGGACTGCGAGCAGGTAGATCCACCTTGTGGCCGGTCCACGCTGGGCCACCCCCCCCCATCCTACTCCTCTGGTCAAAACGGCGAAGTTGCAGAGTTACGGGGCCTCCAGACGGGAGTCGTGCCCAAGGGCGGTTCAGTCGGCGCCGGCTACGAGGAGAGGGCCTGCACCCTGGGGAGGATGAGGTCCATGCCCCGCAGTGTGTTGGACCTGCAGCTGTCCAAGTCCCTGTCCAAGTCTGATTCCAACCTGGTCGCCGTGTCTCCCATTCAGGTAAGTCGTCGTGAGTCGATCTCCAAGTCGGCAACGAGAGAGCACGGGCATTTATTGTAAATATTCAGTTGTGTGAATTATGCAGTCGTGGAGATGGATAGAATATATTGCTGTATCATGCAGACTGACTTCAGAGACAGCACGAAAAAACCAGTGCAACCAATTAAATAACCCACTAATCCGGGCCACGGCACTCCGTGCTGTGCGGCACATTTTTATGAGACTTTGCAAAATGAATCAGAAGCTAAATACAATAATAAAACTGTTACGGTTAAAGTATTTGACAAGCTTTTGCATCCTGTAGTTTGATTAAGGCTGGAAAACGAAATTGTTTTTTGGGGTTTTTTTGGGCCGTGTCCAGGAGGAGCACGGCTGGGGGCCTGGATCTCGGGGCCAGGGGCCTGGAAGTCCCAGCCCAGGAGAAGGTGCCAGCCCGGGGGGAAGACTGGAGAGAACGCCCTCCTTCACCGCGGAGTGGGAAGAGGTAAGAAGTTGAAACTGATGTTTCCGATCAGAAAACTAAAAGGAAATGTGTCTCTTTTTTTAAATCACTTCGGTTAATCCGTCCTCATCTGTAGTGAAAATGAAGCACCTCTGCAGGGGGGGCCGTCAAAACCTCTGCGCTCAGATCTTCAATCTTTCCTCCCGTTTAATTAAAATCCTCTCGGCTGCAGAAGGAGCCCCAGTGCTGGTTTCGTACGCTCCCACATGGATGTCCTTCTGTAACCAGCACCGGCGCCGCAGGGTGGACCAGATGCAAAGAGAGAATGCGGTTTCCGTGATGGAGGTCAAGGCCGTGCTGTGCTGTGTGTGTGTGTGTGTTTGTGCCCGGGGCCCCATTCGGTAGCAAAGGGTCTCTGACCCGGATGTAATCCATTAACTGGACCGCCCCTTCAAGAACACTTTGGGTCCCCCCGACACATTACAGGCCGTCGTACACACACACACACTTCTAAAAAAGGATGCTTGTGCACCCTGAAAGAAGAGAATCTCAAACCAATTTTTCCAATAACGAGAATGACTATTTTCAACGTAATGCTAATGCATTGCGAGTGAATAGAACATTTCCTGCGTGCCTGTCCACATTTGCATCTTCGTGTTCATTAGTTCCCTCAACGCGGCTCACAAACTTTTTGCTGACGGTGATGAATTACCATAAGGAATTTCCCCATAATCCTCGGCAATTAGGGTGACCTTTCCTGTTTAATTGCGTGGTGCGAGGATGTGAGATAAGATGGCTTGGGGGGGGATTGTACTGTGATATGTGGGGAATTTCACAGGCAAAAAAATATAACAAAGTTGCTCTATTTGCAGCACATGTTCAGGAAAGAGTTTCTTTATTAGCAGGAAAAGTCACGAGGGATGTCCCAGAACAGCCCGCGATCTGAAGATATCCAAACTCATTAGTGCTCCAGGCGAGGTAGTCCCCGTGTATGTGCGCTATCCATCCGGCCTTGAACATCGCTGATTGTTTTGTGCTTATTTGGATGGTAATTAACAACAACGTGTTCAATCTGGAAAACTACAGCGAAGAGGGGGGTCCGTTAAATTGGTTGTTATATTTATTATTGTAATAACATTCTAGTTATCAAACCGATTATTGTGATCTGGGCATGTGGCGACGTTGCAAAAAAAAAATAAATAAATAAAAAAACCTGTTAAAATGATTGCCTAAATTTCCGACGTAAACAGACATTAATATTTGTTATATATTCAGACCGACTTCTGAACCCAGAAGACTGCAAAAAATAAGTTGTGGCCGTTGTTTGAAGGAGCATTAATGAATCGGATGGTTGTGTTCTTACTTTCGAGCCAGTCTTTGATCCACATCCATTGTTTTACTTAAAACGTGTTGAGAAATGCAGCTTTTCATCATCGGCGCGCAGTGGAAGTTCATTCCAGGTGCATTCGTGTGCATTGCAGTGCGTGGTTCTCCGCGGCCTGGCCCCTTTTTTTTTAAACGCAGTCAGTCAGCGGGTGTTCTGCGACTCTGCGGTGAGCCGGCGGTCCTGACGGGTGGACGGATGTTTCCGGATCCCACAGCTCGGTGGTTTTAGCAGCGGGTCCGGGGTCTGTGATGACCGGTCGACAGCCAGACACTAATGAAGCCACTGAAAGCTCCCTCCATCTGTCTTCTTCCTCTTCTTTCATCTCAAGTTTCCTGCTCACACATCTTTTTCTTTCCCCCTCTGCTCCTCTGTGCTTTTTCAATCAAAATGGGGGGAGGAGGGGGACTGACATCCCCCGAGCTGGCGGGCGCATTGATGATGTTATGTGACACTTGAATCCAGAAATAGAGGGTTAGCCTTATTACTGGAAAACGTCTTTCCCTTGAACATGCTGTGCATCTCTCTAACTCTCTCTCTCTCTCTCGTTTGTTCAGATCGACAAGATCATGAGCTCTATTGGTGCAGGAATAGGCAGTGGATTGGACATCAAGGAGGAGGAGACCTCAGGTAAAATACACAGTTATTTCTTTAGTAAAGAGAGGTCGTCACGAGCCAAAGAGGTGAAGGAACCGACACGCAGACCGCAACAACAGGAAATGTAGGGAAACATCCGCGACCGCTCGTTAGTCGACAGGAAGCCAGCGACCAGATCTTGTGGAGCTCATTGATTAATTAATTGACGAAGAGGTCATTTTCTCCCTGCTCAACGTGCACTAAAAGCTTCATTCAGTATAACCAGAAGGAATTACGGTAAAAACTACAAAAGATAAGACCATAAATGAAATATATCGTTATTCTTTCAGTCAAACGAGTGTGTGGATGAGTCTGCTTTTTGACTTTCTTGTGCAACTTAATTCCAGTTTTTCACCTGTATACCTCGAGTCCACGCTACTCATCTATATTTGCCCCCCCCCCCCCCCCCCCCCCCCATCTCCACCTCCTGGTCCCCTCACCTCCTCCTTCGCTCCCTCTCTCTTTTCATCTATGAACGCAAAGCCTCTGCTACCCATGGTTACCGCAGGGAGAAATCCTGTTTGTGCCAGAGCAGTCCCCCACCCCCCCACAACAACAATGCACACATAGCTACACTACAGCACACACACACACACACAGACAAACCATGCACTTATAGATGCGGCTGCATAGAAACACTCAGCACTTTGTGTGTGTGTGTGTGTGTGTGTGTGTGTGTGTGCGTGCGTGGGAGGGAGACCCGCTTCTTGCAGACAAAGAAGCTGGAGCTGTTATGATGGCTATTATCTGCAGAGCGAGCCAGATATATGGAGACTGGCAGGGTGACGATCAACGCCGTGAGAGGAGATAGAGACAGATAGAGACGGGAGGTAGACAGAGGAAAGTGAGCTATAGAGAGAGAGAGAGAGAGAGAGAGAGAGATAGAGAGAGAGAGTGAGTGAGGGAATGAGGGAGGAAAGCAGCGCTCAGAGAGAGGAGAGAGAGCGAGGAGGCTGCAGAAGCATACAGATGAGAGTGGGAGTACTTGATAAAAAGAAATCTACAGCGCAGGAAGCTCTGCTCTCTCTCTCTCTCCTGCTCTCTCTTTTACGCACACTCAAACACACACACACACACGCTCGCTCGAGGAAGCAGCCAAGCGAGCGCAACAGCTGAAAAAAAGAAAGCGGCTGCTGTGTGCCGCGCGCGACAGACGCACACAGGCAGTCGTTTCGCTTGCGGATCTGTACGTCCCATCCTCCTCCGACGCCCATCTCTGGCAGGATTTAACCCCGGGACGGGGGCCGTTTTCTGGATACAACTTCAGCTTTCAACCCCCCCTCCGCCTCCGCCCTCTGGCTGGATTCAGAGAAAGCGGCATCTGGACGCCTACCCTTTACCAGCTTGCACCCTTGCATGCTGACCCCCCCCCCCCTCCATTCTCACCATGCCTCTAGCCTAGCCTCCGCTTCCTCCTCCTCCTCCTCCTACTTTCTTCACCTCCCCCCCTTCCCCTTCCCCTTCTACCTGCCTCCCTTTCATTCTGCTCCTCCTGCTGCCTTGCCAAAAGACTCATCGATAGCATGGCGGGCTCCTTCGACAGCCACGTTGCCCGCCACAACATGATGTGGCAGTGCCAGCTGTCTCAGCCGGATTGTCGCTGCTACCGCGTGGACGGCTACTCCTTACTGAAGCGTTTGCCCCTCCACCCCCTCATAGGTCCCCGCTGCCCTATGCAGTCCGTGGGCCAGTGGCTCGACTCCATCGGTCTGGTCCAGTACGAGAACCACCTGCTGGCCAATGGATTTGACAACGTCCAGTTCATGGTGAGTGTTTTTTGTTTGTTTTTGGGGGGCGTAGGAGAGATGTTGGAGCTGGGGGTTCAGGATGGGATATCTTCATACGTCTATCGTTCCTTCTGGTTATTATGTGTCTTTGTGATGTAATCTCCTCTCTCTGTTCGTCCCACCTCCCTCAAAGCTCTCTCTGCTCCCTCAGATGTAGATCATGACCGCTCGTCATTTTCTTTGCAGTGATTAGCACGACAAGTTTTTTTTTTCTTCTCTTTCATTTATTGGATTTCCTCCTCTTTCTATCATCTCTCTCTCTCTCTCTCTCTTATTCTCCCTTTCCCATCACCACTGCCTCTCCCCACTGATGCCATGTGAGGTCCTCCTACGCACAAATCTCCAGCATCAAGCTGCATTCATGCTCACACTACACTAAACATGCATGCCAAAGAAACATGCTTGTTTCATGGTTTTAATGCACATGAACGCCGCACAGAAACCCAACCACTTGTAGCCTGTGCATCAAGATGCAACCCAGGCGTCTGTTTTTATTCCCGTGGTCTATTCAGCCACAGTGACGTAGGAAGAGAAACCCGCTCGGTCATTTCGCATTCATTCAACTCTTTGGATGTTTCTAATGTGCGTGTGTGTGTGTTTGTGTGTGTGTGTGTGTGTGTGACGGTAAGTAAACAGGGAAGTAGGAAATGGGGAGAAAGTGGGAAAACGAAGACAAGATAATTATCTGTCAAATTGCAGAGGGATGCTGACAAGAAGAGAAAGACATGTTTTGGTTGGTTTCTTTTAACGCAAAGTACTAATATTATTAGAGTATTTTACCAACCAGGAGAGGATCATTTTTGGTGAGGCTGCTAGTTCCTTATTGTTGTACAGTTCCACCATTTTGACTGATTCAGTGTCGAGCAGCACCCGCTACGAAAGTTGCTGATTCTAGCAAAAGAGTCGCAAAGTCTGCAACACTGACAGCCCCTTCAGGCCTCCCTCCACAGGCGCTATCCCATAATGATCATCATGAACGTAAACGAAGAGCAGGGCTATTGTTAGCACTCACAGCTGTCAAGTTATCAGGTTGTGGAAGACTCCTGTGACGCATTCTAGTCTGCATGTAGACCAGACATGCATATAAACTAAGCATGCATGTAGAGTATGCATGCAGACTAGGCATGCATGTAGACTAGGCATGCATGCAGACTAGGCATGCATGTAGACTAGGCATGCATGCAGACTATGCATGCATGTAGACTAAGCATGCATGTAGACTAGGCATGCATGTAAACTAAGCATGCATGTAGAGTATACATGTAGGCTATGCATGCAGACTAGGCATGCATGTAGACTAGGCATGCATGTAAACTGAGCATGCATGTAGAGTATACATGTAGGCTATGCATGCAGACTAGGCATGCATGTAGACTAGGCATGCATGTAGACTAGGCATGCATGCAGACTAGGCATACATGTAGACTAAGCATGCATGTAGACTAAGCAAAAATGTAGACTAGACATGCATGTATACTAGGCATGCATGCAGACTAGGCATACATGTAGACTATAGGCATGCATGTAGACTAGGCATACATATAGACTAAGCATGCCTGTAGACTATAGGCATGCATGTAGACTGGGCATTCGTATAGACTAAGCATGCATGTAGACTGGGCATGAATGTAGACTAGGCATGCATGTAGACTGGGCATGAATGTAGACTAGGCATGCCTGTAGACTGGGCATTCGTATAGACTAAGCATGCATGTAGACTGGGCATGAATGTAGACTAGGCATGCCTGTAGACTAGACTGGGCATGAATGTAGACTATAGCCATAATTCATTTAGTTTTGGCCAACTCAACGAGCTCTAAGAACAGAGAGATACTATCCCATGACTGTCTCATGGCAGACATGTTCTCAAACATGAAGAGACATTAGCGTCTGTTCGGAGTGAATGAATATAAGTGCAATATTCACCTTCCTCTTCTGTTTTGGTTCTGACTAATGCCTGAAGGAAATATCTGGCTCTAAAAAACAAATGCCATAAAACCAAAACAATGAGCTGAAAGGGCCTAAAACGCTCGGTAGCGATGAGGGGAAACAGGCGTGGCCTTATTGAATTGCACAATCATTTTAGCCAGTGTTAATATCATATTACATAGATTAGTGCAGCGATAATTTATAATCCCTCTTGTGCACATTGTTCAGTTTTTCACAATTACAAAAAAAAGCCAATTCCTTACACTGTCATCTAAACAATCTCATGTAAATCATATGGAGTATTTGCAGAGATCACGTCTTCCAAATGCTGTTTGTTTCTTCTTTTTCTGTGTCTTCATGAATGAGTCAAAAAAGGAATCATTGCAGCAGCTGTGCGACTGTCCAAGCGTTAACACTTTCTTTTTTAGCTTAAAATTAGATTTCTCTTCCAGTAACGTCCCCGAAGGTGAAGCCTCCCATCACTCACACTCCTTCCTCTTCCGCGCCATCACATCAGGCATCACATCGTTGTTTTACTTCCAGTCATTGGCAGGACTTCAGAGCGACTTGGGGATCCTCTGCTCTCCTGGCCTCGCCCCTTTTGTCTTTCAAATGTTTCTCAATAGCTCAGTCGTCTCCTCTTAAAAGCCTTCAGATACAATTAATATTGGAAAGAGCTGCAAAAAAAAGAAAACCAGCCTCACAAACATCACGGCGACTTCAAAGTCCCTTCTGTGACGGGGCCTCCTCTCTCTCCGGGTCTTTCTCTGTTTTAAAAGTCTCTCCGGCGTTCCCACTTTGAGTTTTTAACCTCTCTTTCTTTGTTGTTTTTTGATTAAACACTTAAAAGACATATTTTATATTATTCCGCCCTTGGAGGAACGCCATGGCGGTTGAGGCTACATGGGATTACGTTGGTATTTGCAGCGCTCCAGCTCATGTGTAGAATTGATTGGTTTCTGATGCGTATCCGTGTGTTGCAGTGGAAAGCCTCGACGTATGAACGCGTGCACATAAACACGGACCCGCCCAGTCTGCCATCACCATTCTCCACTAATTGGGGTCATTAGAGGGGGGCGTGTCCGCTCACCTCAACCGGCTAGCAGAGGACAAAAGCTGCTAGGCTGATGGGCAAATCTTTAAAGGGGCGGAGTGGTTGTTATGGAGACAGCGTTTGATATGAAGCACTCGGGGGGGGTGGAGACTAATCACGGCCGTTGCGAATGACTGTACATGAACTGTACACACATCTTGCAGAGCAGTCACTTTGTTGGCTATACGGCTGCTTTTTTCTTTTTTGTAACTAATGTTCATTTAAAGTCCTGTTTTTGTAGAAATAGTCGCCCTCCGGTTTTGCTTTTGTTTTCTACCGATGCTTGAAAGAAACATCTGTCTTTTTTTCCTGCTGCTACAAGCTCCACTTTAACATAACATGGTGACAGCAGAACATTACAACTGCAGTCACCTTCCACCAAGGCATTTTCATATATATAAAAACATGTTTATCGCGGTTTTAAAGAACCGTTGCTTTGGGCCTGATGAATGTAGTCTCTTTATATTGTCTCTAATGTCAATCATCTGGCCCTTTTTTAAAGCTGAAATCGTCCGCCTGCTGCGTCTGGAAACGATGCTGATGAGACTGAACCAAAACAGTGAAGGCACGACTAATTGTTACATCAGTCGGACTTTGATTATTACACCGTTTTCATTGCAAAGTCTAGCAATTAAGTGCGTGTAATCAGAAAAACGGGTGGCGTGTGATAGAGAGCGGCGTCTCGAGATGTTCAGAGCTCCTGAACTTGTGGATCTCGGCCATCTTTATGAGACGAATCAGCGGTAAAGAGTCACCTTTGCTGAGTCCTCTGCAGTCGCACGGCGCCCGTTGACACTCGTTGTTACCGTCGTTACGTCGTTACCGTCGTTACCGTCAAAACGCTCCTCGGTGAACACGCCGTCGAATCTTAGAAACCTGACCAGAATGGAAGCGGAAGAGAGAGAGATGACGAGATTAAGTACGGTTTGTAATCTCTCACTTGAGAGAAAGAGACTAAAGAATCTCTTGTGAGAGTCACATAAACTGATGCATTGTGGGTCCGTGGAGGCACCGAGACACGCAAACCAATACAATGAATTTAATATAAAAGCTCCTTTTTATCAGGATGGTTTTCTTTTTTTTTTTAATTTGATTTGCTTTCATGCAGCACAATGAATCGAAAGAAAAGAGAAAGACGCCAGTAGATGAAGACAAAGGGATCGCGAGGGTGAATTGGAGGGGGGGGGGGGGGGGGGGGGGGCAGAAATGATGTCACGCAACAAGCGAGTGAAATTAATGAAACAACAATATTTGAAATGAAACATTGTCAATATCCATATTTCATTGAAAGGTGGCGCCTCTAATCCTCCTCGTGAAGGAATTGTTTAATCCCACTAAATAAACGAAATAATAGATAAAAGTAACCCTAAAAGCGACTAACAGAGAAGAAAAACTTTAGATTAGTAAAGTAAGAGAGAAGCGACAATGTAACGAGATCAAAGGACGAAGTTCTCTGATAGCAATGCGCGAAGGGAGCGGAGGCAGAGATACAGTAGAGACACTGGTTGGTGAAGATAATGGCCTTCACTGTGAATATCAATGTTTGCTCCATCTTTAGTTTTGTGCATGAATGCTGGCCGACGCCGCGGATGCTAAGCAGCCGAAATAACTAGGATAAGTTGAGCCTCTATCTATCTATCTATATATATTCATGCTTTGCTTCTGTTGTTCCTCAATAATCATCATTCAGTTAATATTGAGGTGATCCGTGTCCCCTGAATCTATCATGTTGCCGTTAGAAATGTCAGATATGGGGACAGACGTCATGTAATGTTGGGACAGAAAAGGGGGAACATGTGCCGGATGTGTTTTGGAGATAGAAAGAACAAACGTGAAGGAAGTCTATCTCTTCCCCTTCAGGATCCCCGACAGAGAGCAATTAGTCGTGCCTTTGTCGACTCCGCTGTGAGTTATTACTCTGCCCTCCGGTAGTGGTAACTCCAGCTCCAGCTTGGCTCTCTGGCCTCTGTTAATCAGCCTGGGAGCTGATCTCTGCGCTGCACTCCTCTCACAGAGGTCCGGGTGCACCGGTTTGGTGAGGCGAGTGTGGAAGGAATGACTTCAGCCTGCAGGATCGGCCCAATCTGCCGCTGCTGCTGCTGCTGTTGAGGTTTCGTGGTGCCGGGACCGACCGGCGGCGCCCCGGAGACGGAGTTCTACTAACGAGCCTCTGCAGCAACATGGTGCACTTTAAGGGCAATTCATGTCCAAAAGAGTGTTGACATTTTAAACTTATTTTCATTGAGGAAAACGTGCCGGGGGGGATTTAAGATAAAAGAAAAAAAGTTGTTTGTTTATCGATCGGTGCTCATGGATTAATAAATTGAGGTGAAAAATATGGACCTTTGGCCTGCAGAATAAACGATAGATTCAATTTTATTTATTTAATTTAACCTTGATTCATCCATTGATATGTTTGGATCTATTTCCCAAGAGATGGTCCTTGTCCCTGTCATTAAAGCTATTACAATAAGTAATTGAAATCTTTCTAGCCACTAAATAAAAAGCACTGATTGCAACGAGAGAGCTTCAATCACCCACACGAGAGTCCTAATTGTCCTTTTTTGAAAATTTTTTACAGGTTATAATTATGTGTGGGGATAAAGTGTTTTTGTGTTTTAACACTCAAAAGACGTACAATGAATTACGAGCTTTTCACTTTTCAGTCCATTAAAGAGGCGTTGCAACGCGGCGTGGCTACCTGTGATGTATTGTTGCACCATCGACGACTGGGGGCGTGGTCACAATTAGACCACGCCCCCAGAGGTTCAACACACTTGTACCTTTCTACCCAGCGACGTTGGCCGTTACTCTCTAAAGGTTTCCCTGCAAAGATATCTTGGAAACAATACATTTTATATACTTTTACAGTATTTTAAACCTACATTGCTTCTTGCTAGTCGACAGTCTTCTTCTTTTTTTAACCTTTTGATGTCACAGTGCCTAAAAACTGGCAAACGCCTCTGTTCACACAGTCATTGAGGCCTTTTTTAGTGCGTTTTATTAACCCCAGAACACATATTTACGCAACCTGTTGCATGCTTTAAACGCCATGTGAGTTCCACATCAACGTGTTTTACAACGTGTGAGGTTTTGCAGCATATTCATATTTTTCTGTGGAGAGCCACACACACACACACACACACACACACACACACACACACACACACTCGCGGGCGAGATGATGTGATCTCGTTGCTCGAGTGCTCACTTCGGTGCGCGCGCCCACTCGTATTTCTAGGATTTAGGACGGAAACCTTTTTACGATCGCTAGAATTATTTATTATTTTTTTATTCCCCAAGTCGGGGCTTGATATATATATACAGTACGTTTGTAGACTGGGCCGCGTCAAAGCCGCTCTAGATGTAATTAATCATGTGATGATCCAGGATCGTAGCAGATCTGGAGTTTCAAAAGGAGGAAGGATTCTTTCTGGTGATTCTGCATTTTAAAAAATAAACTACCACGATGGCCGCCGCTCTCCCCTAGAATCGAAAAACGTCTTGACATCGGAGCTAATGGTCCTTTTGGAGAGCGCCGCGATAGCCGGAGTGGACTCCTGGACCGATATCTGCTCCCTGCTGCTCTCCCACAGTCCCTCACCTTCTCTTCTGTAGCTTTACTGCGGCGGTTACCTCACTTCTTACATCTGGTGGTGCCTTTCAGCCTTTTTCCCTCTAATCATCTGTGTGCATGAAGACCCTCCGGAGGGCCGGTGACCGATGGGCTTCCTAATGTTTCTCTTTGGATTATTGAAGGTGAAACCTGCACAGGCTGCTCTGTGTGTGTGTGTGTGTGTGTGTGTGTGTGTGTGTGTGTGTGTGTGTGTGTGTGTGTGTGTGTGTGTGTGTGTGTGTGTGTGTGTGTGTGTGTGTGTGTGTGTGTGTGTGTGTGTGTGTGTGTGTGTGTGTGTGTGTGTGTGTGTGTGTGTGTGTGTGTGTGTGTGTGTGTGTGTGTGTGTGTGTGTGTATTGTCTACTACGTTTTATTGGTTCTAGCTTTAAATCATTTTTCATTGCTTTCCTGTCTTTTCTCAGTCATGTCCTCTTGATGTTTTACTCCCAGGTTGCTCTCTTTGATGCATTATTGGTGTTTTTGTTTTTAATGCGAAATAATCGGTGCCAATATCCCGTTATTGCCATTGCAGCAAGAGTGTGTGTTGTTGCACTGAATCATATATAATCATACGAAATGCTGTTTGGATTTAGTGGAGATTTTGGGCACCACGGGAGTGAGTTTAATAATCAGAAACGCATCAGGAGGCTCACGCACATCCGTAAAATGATTTTAAGTGCTGCACAAAAAGACAAAACAATACCCACACGTTGCTTTCTTTTTGGATGTCTTCTTGACTGCACTGCGACTTCCTAAATAAGAACATTCGCTGTCAAAAAGTTTGTTTTTTAAAAAATGATTTTTCTTCATATTTTACTCACAATTATCAAGTTCAAACTAATGCATTTCTCTCCTGTTAGTCAAGTCAACAGATATGGAGTCGGCAAAACAAAACGATGTATTGCTACCATGCAAATAACAGTCCTCTACTATCGTGGTGCATTAAGTTAGATTTAAAAGGTGCAGTTACTTAAAACAAAACCATAAACCTTCTTTTTTCCCCCCACACAGAGAAAACTATTTCCACACTTTTGTCATCTGCATGCGTCGTTGTGATTCATTGTGTATTTTAATCAACAACGTCGTTGAGACAAGGGAGCGCGCTGCAGACTTTTTATAATCAATTTGCATTTGAAGTGGATTACCATGTAATGATAATTGAACAACGCCAAACAACCAGATGCACACTTGATGGATTGCAAACCTCAAAGTGAGCTTTCGGAGTACTGGGAACATGATTGTCACACAGCGAGGCTTTTCCCCCAGTGAACTGTGTGTAAAAGTCCTCCTGTGTGTTGCAGACACTGCTGCTTTAAAAATGCTAACCTTAGCTGTGGTTGTTGTTGTTGTTGTTTCTACTCTGCAGGGCAGCAATGTGGTGGAAGACCAGGACCTGCTGGAGATCGGGATCCTCAACTCGGCCCACAGACAGCGGCTCCTTCAGGCCATACGGCTGCTGCCCAGGGTCAGTACTGCCCGACCAGTAGAAACAATACGGAAAATACTTAGAGGAAGGTTCGCTGCTGCTTGTTACTGTGGCAAAGTCAGGTGTGTGTGTGTGTGTGTGTGTGTGTGTGTGTGAGTGTGTGAGAGAGAAAGTAAGAACAAAGTCTCCAGGAGAGTACAGACAGAAAAGAAGAGACTCTGAGCTCAAAGGTTTCATACAAACGCCCCAAAAACGTTGATCTCCACTCACCACTTTCCTCTTCTCATCCCTTCCCCTAAATCTCCCATAACACCGTTAAAAAAAAGATCCCTCACACATGTAGACTCACACAAGGTGGAGGACGAGGGATGTTAGTTTGAAGCCCCGTAAGCTCCCTGATGTTGGCGTCCTATTCTGCCCTTTTTTAAAAAGTTAGACTCGCGTTCGTCACTTTATTTTTCTCTCTATCGTGAGAGAAAAACAACAACCTCTTGAACATGGAATAAATCTTTAATGATCCCCATGTAGAAATGTGGCTGCTGCAGCAGAATGGAGACATAAAGTGCAGTGCAGCAATAAAATAAGGGGGAAAAACTGAATTTAAACAGCTCGCACGTTATGTAAGAAATATGCATTCAGGCCGTAATGTAGTTAAGCATTTAAAAAGAGCAACGGTAGTCCATCATATGGCAACCTACAGCCAGCAGTTCCTTCTCCTCTCAGTGTCTCTCACATTCACGAGAACACGGAGGAGAACTTGTACGTGTCGTGAAACCGAGATCTTCAGGAATACGCTCTGCCGTTGAGGATAAAAGGTCTCACGTGTGTGTGTGTGTGTGTGTGTGTGTGTGTGTGTGTGTCTGCAGGTGAGACCCGTCGGCTACGACGGCAACAACCCCACGTCCGTGGCGGAGTGGCTGGAGTCGCTGGAGCTCGGCGACTACACCAAGTCGTTCCTCGTCAACGGCTACACGTCCATGGAGCTGGTCAAGAAGATCTGGGAGATCGAGCTCGTCAACGTGAGTCACATCCTGATTAATCCTGTTCCTCCATTGTTGTTTCAAGTCGATACCACGTGCACCGTCCTGGTAACGAATGCTCACCACGTGCATCACATACGTATTAATCCACGGATTCAAAAAAAATAGTCCCCGCCAATTGCTAAAATACAAGCTTGACTGTTTTATAACACTATATAGTTAAATGGGCATTTAAATGGTTAAAAATAGACATTTACCAGGCAGGGAGGTATTGATGTAATATGGTGTTATGTTGCATTATGGGGGATGTAGAGAACCAGGTGTCCAGGGACTAAAAGTCAGGATATTTCAGCCTCTGCTGCTTCAAATGTTTCTCTCAAGTCTCCTGACTTTCTGAAAGTAAAGGATATAAATGGCTTTAAATGTTTACGTCTTTATTAGGAAGGACTAGATTTGGGGTTGGGTGCCACAGACAGGGAAATGGGAAGTAGATCTTTAGCCGACGTGTTTCTCTTCTCGTTGGTTTCCGTCCTCGTCGCTCGGTGACACAGATGTTTGGTTTCTCCCGTCCTGAGTCGACTGCACTGGAGACTCCGACGTCAGTAGATCGCACGAGCGAAAGGAGTCTGAAGCCGGCGTGAAAGATGCACAGAGGGCCGAGCTGAGAGTGCCGGAAGCCCGTCGGGCCACTTTTTCTCATTACTGTGCAATTTGTGCGAGGAGAAAGGAGGAGTCACAACCTCACTGCATCCTTTTTTTTAATGTAACTGCAGCTCCTCGTCGCAGTTTCCCCTTTTGCACTGATAAAAAAAAAAAATTACACCAAGGAAATACATCTTCAGGAGAGACGGACGGGTTTTTACTGCAGCTCCTTTGATGCTCCGAGTGCAACGAAATCACACTCGATTGAAGAGGGCTGATTTCAATGAGGGGGGGGGGGGGGGGAGTGTGTGTGTGTGTGGGGGGGGGGTCCTTCCCAACGGAGGATAAAGTGATAAAGTGATGAGCGATCAGCTGGAGGAGGTGGAGAGGGAGTTATATAAGCATGTGGGATGCAAGATGTTTCGCAGCGCCGGGGATGCCGCCCACACACTGCTCCTGTGTGTGTGTGTGTGTGTGTGTGTGTGTGTGTGTGTGTGTGTGTGTGTGTGTGTGAGTGTCTGTACATGTTTCTGGATGCTTTTGTCTTTGTGTGCGCCCGCTTTTGAAAAAAAAGGCGTCGCTTTTTAAAACACGAGAAACATCAATCTTCTTTCCGTTGCTGAAAAGCAGATAACGGTACAACGT
>NC_046988.1:13731864-13746864 GCF_009769545.1 Cyclopterus lumpus
CTGACTCGGCTAAATTTAACCCGGCCCGGCGACTCGCGTGCGCAGGTGCGTTTCTCGTGGCTCGAGTCTGTACCTCGAGCCACCTGAGAGATCGAAAGCCTCTCAGGTGTACGCTCCTGGATATTTAAATCGCGTCACCTCTTGCATGAGACGGTAAAGCCTTCCCTTCGGCGTTGTGTCCCCGGGTGTATTTTTTGGGGGTTTTCTTGGCCGTAAAGCGCTCGTATTTGAACGCATCGCAAGACTTTCTCAAAGGCGAGTTTAAATCCCAAAATTAAGGTTTCAGCTCAAAAACATGTCGACCCTTTTTTTTTTTTTTTTTTTTTGGTTCCAGATTGAGTCGAGTGAAGAAGTGAAAAGGAGAAAGAGGAAGAAGAAGAAGAGAAAAAAAGGTATTACTACGACAGTTAAAACCCCCTCGAATCCAATCGCTGCCCTAATTTGTGTCCTATTCTCGTGGGCACGCACTAACACACTCTTAGAGGACGGCGAGAGAAGAGAAATCTGAAGGCGAGACGGAGGAAGATGTCTTTTATAGTTTGGAAGAGTCTGTGCAAGCTTACGAGCCAAAAGTACATATTTAGATTAATATATAGAAACTGAACGATCGATTAGTTTTTCCAAGGTTTTTTCTCGACCCACTTTCTGTTCGAAAGTGACCAAATAGTTCCTTCAGGTGGAGGCTTTTCCTGACTTTGTCAAACAGGAGGTTCCAAGAGGATGGGTTCATGTTTCCCGGCCTGTGTGGACTTGTGTTGAAGCGAAGTCAGCGGCTGCATAGTGCAGGGAGAGTAGGCTGAGGACCCTGCAGGAGGCGAGACAGGTCCCAGCAGGACAACGGGGAGAGGAGTGCATGTCTGTTAGAAGAGCGGAAAAAGGATTGAGTTGGAAGTCCTGTCAGATGCTTCTTTTTTTTTTTTTTATACCTCACACGCGATCAATCATACCCGCGTCGATGGGTCTGAACCCTTAAAGATCAGTGTGGTTCTGATTTTATTCCGTTTAGTTTGATTAGCGATCCGCATCTTTTCCGATGATTCGTAGCGCGGAGGGTTGACATCTTATTTTTCTGGGTTACAAACGCGCGCGGACGTCAAGTAAAGTGGGCGTGGCTTAAAGGTGCGCTTTTAAGCATCAAAAAGAGCGACACGTCGAATGACCTCAAAGCAAGAAGGACATGGCCTCTCCGCTGTATTTATAGCACCACAGCTTTGACCTCACTATTGGCTGCTTCTAATATTTGGCTTCGTTCTGCTCTGATTTATTTAGATTGTTTTTGTAACTTAAGACTTAGAGTTATTATGTAAGTGTTTACTAAATAGAGATTTGCGTTTCACAAAATCTAAATAGGTCTCACGACCCAAATATTTGTACATATATATATATATATATATGTGTGTGTGAATAAAATAATGCAATGCCTACATTTACAAAGTTGTTTAATGTAATTATTTTTCCATCATCTTTGCTCCAGCTGGTGATCACTTAGTCGATAGATTTGATTGGACAGCCGTGTGGATGTTTCATGGAAAACCAATTTACACATCACTTCAGTTTTAATCGCGCACTAATGGCAAAAAAGGAGCTCGTAATAAAAAAAATGTTAAATGTCAGTTACGCAAACTTAGCAATGAACTGCACAATCGTCGGTGATTCTAATGAAACCTGCTCTGCTGTAAATGATGATCAGGAGGAGAAAAAAAATGGCACCTGGAACACCGCTGACTCCTTTTATGTAAAGTGGCTGCTGGAAAAGAAATAATATAATATTCAACTGCTCCTCTCCTCACACAGCAGGGGGCCGTCCACAGCTGTCCGTCAGCAGAGAGTTCAACAGATGCACACGTGGCCGCGACGAGCATCCTGTTAACCCCGCCTTGTCTCCGTGGCCTGCATGTACATGTACATACAGTACATACAGTACATGCTTGTACTGCATGTACATGTACTGCATGTACTGCATGTACTGTATGTTCCACACATCGCCGACTCTGACCGCGAGCAGCTGTTGTATGTACACCTTACTCTACCTCTGGAGTGCAGGGCAGTAAACGACAACAACAACGTAAACATCAGTCTACCGGGCTCTCGCTCTCTCTCTCTCTGTTGCTACGGCAACCTTAACCGTGTGATGTCATGTGGACATGCACATCATACAAGCTTCACGGGTCGCACAGACGGTTGTAGATGTACATTAACGACAAAATGCATCTAAAAAATATATATATATATATATATATATATATATATATAACATTTGCATTTTTATAGTTTGTAAAGACCGAGCGCCCACGCCCAGATAGTACTGTGCTCATAAACACACACACACACACACACACACACACACACACACACACGTGCGTGGATGTTCACACACACGGCCCGGTCCTTAGGAGGGCTTGTGCTGTGAAAAGCGGTTCCATCTTTGGGCTTTAGAAGTATTTATTAACCCAGAAAAATATCATAAACCATTTCCTCTCTCATCATATTGGCAATTCAGTTCATGAGCTCCTCTTTGTGTGGCAAATGTGTGTGTGTGTGTGTGTGTGGTAAAGTGTGTGTGTTTGAGTGTATTTGTGTGTATGTTTGCACGCAGAGGAAAAGCTTTGAGAGATCTTGCTTCAACCTTGATCCTGCAGTACTTGGCAATGTTTGCACACACACACACAAACACACACACACACACACACACACACAGCCTGTGCTTCTAGTCATAGTTCCAGTTCTTGTGCTATTAATGGAGATATATCTGTCTCCATGTAGGCAAGCTTATAAACGCCGCCCTCTCATTGGCTGCCGGTTCTGTCGGCACCGAAACAAGACGTCCGATTGGTCCCTGTTGGACATCATTTTACACACACACACACACACACACACACACACCCCGCACTCTGGTTGCTAGGGAACCGGTGGTCTCTGGTTTCCCTCCTATGCCCCCCCCTCCATGCATAGTGTGTATGTATGTATATAAATATATAGATATTGCTGTACGTAAGAGCGGCTGTGGTTCTGAACAAAGCAAAGATCACTGTCATGATCCAATTCTAGCTCACAGGTGCTGCTGAGGGTTATTCAGTGTGTGTGTGTGTCTGTGTGTGTGTGTGTGTGTGTCTGTTAAGTGAGGGATGGAGCGACGAGGAAGGTGGCCATTCAGGGTTAGAAGTTGCGTGCCGTGTCAATGCTTCTCTAACAGAAACCGATCGATCGCAAGATGAAAAAACAGTTTATTTTATTCCCCCGTTTTAGCCGACAGATTAATGCCGCGGCTCAGACGTGATTATGGGCTCGTGTTTATTCTCAAATGTTCATGTTCTTGCTCAAAGCCACTTCATATGACTAGTGCAGTAATTATCCTACATAACTGTCAGCATCAATCCCGCCTTAACGTTTGACCAGCCGCCAACCGGATTCAGTACAATTTGTTCTTATTGGTATGGAAATATTTAAGATGTTCATTTAAATAAAAGTCTCTTAAGTCACCGAAGGAGGTAACACAATGGTGCTAGAGTTTCGCCCACTGCGGCGACATTCCCGGTAAAAAGAAATTATATTATAATTCTAGTTCTTTCTCCAGTGTATGAACAAAACAAAAACACCCAAATTGTGCACACAATTCTGAAAAATATAGCAGCCCATAACTCCGAATTAAACCAGGACGGAAATGTTAAGGACCGCCACTTTGAAAAATCGTAATCCTTTAAAAAAAAAAGAAGAAAGATCGGGCAATCTAATCCCCCAATATTACAGTCATTATGTTGTTTGAAGTCTTCTCTACACTGACAATTATGTAATCTGGTGGATAGTACTAATCCTCTTTTAGTGTCTTTCTTTTTTTCTATATTTAATCAAAATAAAACAGCCTTTAAACCCCCCCAGATCCTCAGAAATATTTCGGAAGGGAGTGAACTCGATGTCCTCAATAGCCGCACACAGTATTCAACCTCTAAGGCTGAGACGGATTCGGGCTATTTGCCGATCAATACGACCATCCCATTGGCCGGCACTCCATTCTGACCCGGGGCAATTTCAGGAACCCGACAGGCGGAGTGAGTCACAAAAAAAAAATCGATTGGCGCATTCTTCAAAGGGTTGAACGGGGTCTGTTGGCATCACAGAGGTCACGACCTCTTCGTCTGCAGGGCGAGAGGCGATCGGCCACGTGCAGAAGGTAAGACGCACGAGGCAAGATGGGTCAATCGCGTGCGGTCGACCACGGCACAGGAGGGAGAAACTCTTCTTTTATACGGCCGTCTTCCCTCTTTTTAAAGCCTCTCCTTTCTATTCTCTGGATGTAGCGCGAGAGGCGATGATGAGAGGTCACGTTGAGGTCAAGGGAAAAGTGTTTTATTTTTTGTTGTAAAAGCGACAGCAGGCCAGAGAGAGAGAGAGAGAGACAGGGGGGACAACACAGGGCCGTGACCCGCGTGTGTGGCGGCTAATGC
The DNA here is from genome assembly GCF_009769545.1 of Cyclopterus lumpus. Taxonomy (NCBI): domain Eukaryota; kingdom Metazoa; phylum Chordata; class Actinopteri; order Perciformes; family Cyclopteridae; genus Cyclopterus; species Cyclopterus lumpus. Next base: position 13,736,307 of record NC_046988.1, read on the forward strand.
GTTGATCAAGCCCGTTCAATCCGGGCTCAGGGGACTGTGAACAGGATTAGTGCATTGATCGACACACACACACACACACAAATAAACAAACAAACACACACAAACAAACAGTGCAGCCCGGCCAGATACTGGAGACCGAAAGAAGTGCCCCAAATCACTTAACACTGCGGTAATATAATCAAGAGTTAGACTCATCTATAGCCACTCGGTTACAATGCAAAAGGGGAAAGTGTGAGATCTGCGAGTTGATTGGAGGAGAGGGGTTGCAGGGGGGGCGAGGGGGGGTGCACGCCGTGGTCGCCCAACACTTTTTTTTCCCCGTCATGGATGTGCAGCCGCTACGAATATCATTTAAATGCAAATGGGGAGCGATACTCTGCAGTCGAGGCGAGCGAGGAGCGCGAGTCTTGTGTTTTAACAACAATGGTCGCGTCGCATTCACATTCTCATCCATTCAGGGACGACAATGCAATCGTCTTCCACAGGCTCCCAAACAGCTGTGTGTGTGTGTGTGTGTGTGTGTACACATTCACGTGCGTGTGGATATATATATATATATATATATCTTGCTTTTGGAATGAGTGTGTGTGGGTGACTGCTGCTGCGGCTCTTTGTTGCCATGGTGACAGTTGAACTTCAGGCTGAGGTTGAGGCTTCTACTGTAGTTGAAGTAGAGGCTGTTGCGTAAGACGAAGCGTAACACACAAACACAAACACACACACACACACACACACACACACACGTGGATGCGCACCATGCCAGGCCATTCCTGTCCTCTCGCTGAAGTGTGTGTGTGTGTGTGTGTGTGCGTGTGTGTGTGTATTTGTGTGTGATGAAACGCCGGCGTGAGGGCTGGTGTCACGCTCGGCCCCCTCGGGAGACAGACGGCAGCAAGAGGATGAATATTTCATAACCTTCTCTACATCGGGGGAGGAAGAAGAAGAAAAATCCGAATTTTTATGCTTTCTGGTTTAGTGAAAAGTCGTCCAATCGCGGGTCAAATGAAGAAAAACAAATTACTTTTGCAATCAATTTTTTTCTATTTTTAAAGGCGCTAAAAATTCAGAACGTATCTTAGATTTGAGATTTGATTGACTCCACGCGGCTCTCAACATGGCAACTAACGGCGTGAACCCAGAGAACCCTCGAAGGCCGTTCATTAAGGGGCTCACTACACAAAACACTTTAGAAAGCGGTGCCTTTTTAAAGAATCACGTCGTTCAGCTGCAGATTGTCTAAAAAAATGTCTAAAAAAAGTCAAACTGTGCTTCTCAATAACCTCAAACCTCAAAACCTACAAGGTGACGTTATCAAATGACCGACAACGAAAGATATTCCGACACAAAAGTCAAAGAAAAGCAGCAGATCTCGACATTAATCGAGAGGCTGAAACAACGTTTTCCTTAAAAATCGATCGATAGACTCGCTCTTAAGTTGTGGAAGTGGAACTTTTAGAAGTTGAAAAAACGCTTAAGATTAGGACAAAATCACATGATCTTAATGCAGCAAATGCAGCGAGTCAATGTCATCTTTAGTACTGAGAGACAGACAGAGATGGAGAGAGAGAGAGAGAGAGAGAGAGAGAGGAGGATGGGAGGGGAAAGATGAGTGAATAAAAATCGGTGCAGGGAGCACGGGGCGGCCATTATACACCAATTAGTTCCACTACCCTCTAGTCCCAGCTCTCTCCTCTCCGTTTCCCTTTGATCCCTCTAATTTTTAACAATTAAAATACATTATTCCCACGCGGGGGAAGAGCAGCGCAGGACGCAGTGTAACCCGTTAGCGGCCGCTCGGCAGCTCCTTCACCGACGCTCTTTCTCCCGATTCACCGATTCGCTGCAGGAGATCAAAAGTAATTCACGAAGCAGAGAAAAACCAGAGCGAATGTTTGGCTTTTTAAAAAAAAAAATTTAGGCTTAGGCACTTTGCATACATGCACTATTCATTACGGTCGGGTTTTGGTTTTATTTATGCTCCGTTTGTATGCTTGGTGGTCACACACACACACACACACACACACACAATCAACCAAAGTGTGTGCAGCTTCAGTTTGTATTCGTCTCTCCAGCCGTTGAAGAGCAATAATTAGTGCACGAGATGATGAAAGTGTGGACTGTTGGGAGAGTCATTACACTCGCGCCGAGGCTCATTTCCACCTTTTTGCCCCCGAAGACACACACACACACACACACGTTCTCTCACACACATATTTATTGGAGGAGCTCCAGAGGCCCCGTAGAGCCGGGCAGCCCTTTGCATGCTGAGGTATGTGTCGGTGCCAGAAGGCGTCGACGGCGCAAACAACGGCTCTGCAGAAAGCCGCCGTGTTCCAGCTCGTCTCGCGCGTGTGTGTGTGTGTGTGTGTGTGTGTGTGTGTGTGTGTGTGTGTGTGTGCGTGTGTGTGTGTGTGTGTGCGTGTGTGTGTGTGTTTTGTCTCTTTTTGTGCCTGTCTAACGAGCGCCCGGTGAAAACCCAATAAACCTTTTTACAAATCTGATGTTGTTGAATTTGCGGTTCACGGCTGTCGGTGTAAAGACTCTCTCTCACTCTCTCACTCTCTCACACTCTCACTCTCTCACTCTCTCGATGTGGGCGTGTTTCCAGGCCGAATGATTACAAATTCAAGGAGTGTTTCTTCTTTTTTCATGTCGAGTCGTCCCTTTTCGAGTCCAAAGTTCATATTTTAAGTTAATTCTGATAATTTGCCTCTTTAATGTATTCATTTCTAATTAATTTGACTGAAATAAAAGAACATCAAATAGTGTGTGTGTGTGTGTGTGTGTGTGTGTGTGTGTGTGTGTACACTCTTGTCATCTTGTTTCTGCAACAGTATTGAACACAGCCGTCAAAGTCATTTTAGTTATGTAAACTACATTATTGTTATTATAATAATAATAATAATGGCTTTTGCTCGGGGGCATTTATTGTCATTACGTCCTCGTGGGCACTTTTCCTGAATTCTGGTGTTCTTCTCCGTGTTTTCTTTTATGTGGTGTTTTTTTATTTTGGTTGATATGATCTTGGTATTATGCATTTTGGAAACCCTTGAACTCTAAAAAGCTGTTTTTTAAAGTGAGCCATCATTTAGCTTTTGACCCAGCATTTCTTGTAGTGCGCATAAAAATCAAACATCTTAACTCTAAAAAAGAGTTTGCTTGATTATTTGATAAATCAAACGTTCCCAGAGCTTGTGATTTAACACTAATGTGTAATATCTGTGTGTCCATTCAGGTATTGAAGATCAGTCTCATCGGACACAGGAAACGGATCCTCGCCTCATTGGGGGACCGGCTGCACGAAGACACCCCACAAAAGCCTCCGCGGGCCGTCTCCCTCAGGGTGAGCGGGCGTCGTTTCGTATGAAGCATGGGGGGGGGGGTGGAGGCCGATCACCCAATCACCCAAATCTATCCACCGGGCACAAAATGGCCGACACAGGGGACTGGTTTCCTTCCCTCTCCCATCGGGGGCTACGCTTTTAACGTCCTTATAAATAGTCTCTTGGCCCCTTGGCTTCTCAGCTTGATTCTTGATTCATAAAATTTCAATTCCAGGCCTGTTTTCACTTCATTCAATGAAAAATAGGGTTAAATTGGGTAAAATGAGGAGTTTGACCAGCATTTCCTCCCTCGGGTGGGTTTTAATGTGTGAATCGGTGGCTAGCTGGGTGCTCGAGGACGTCACTGAACCGTATACAGGTTCACATTCTCTTAGTCTCTGCTCAGCTTGTTAAAAGTCACTTAAATGAACATCAGCTGAGACCTTCGAGTCCCTGATTTTTTTTTGTTCTGCCCCAGGAGCCCGGCGGGAACCACACTCCCCCCCAGCTCAGCCCGTCGGTGGGCCAGCAGGCGTACACGGCGGGGGTCCCGGGTGGATCTCTGGACGTGCAGCACCTCATCATGCAGGCGGACGCCCGGCGCAGGCAGCGCAGCAACGACAACTACTTCGAGGACGTGCCGCGGTCCAAGCTGGAGCGACAGATGGCCCAAGTCAGCATGGTGAGGAAGGGGGGGGGGGGATGAATGGAGATGGGGGGGAAGAGAGAGAGAGAGTATTATGAATGGTGGTCAGCTGGCTGCATGCAAGGGTACATTTTGGTGATATTCTCTATTTTTCTTAATCCGCCGCTGAAAATAGTCCCCACCAAGTGCACTATTAATAATTAGGATGATACAGAATAACTCCATATTCATCTTTTAACGGCGTTCTTTAAAGTCTATTTTTTGGCTGTAATTAAACAACATGAATAATGATCTGATTTCAGTGATATTTCAAAGTTTGCCTGTTGTAATTTTGCAAATTCAAAAGCCGTCATAAATTAATGGACTTTTCAGGCGGTATCACATTTTCTAATGAGCACGGAGGAGTAGATCTTAATCGTACATGAGGCGTCGCAGTAATTAAATGGTCCCTAATAGCTGCAATGTGCAATGTTTTGTCTGCCTGTTTGCTGGTAATAATCAACAATTTAAGGAAACATTAAATTCATGCCTGAAAACTTTGTGATATCAAATTATGAAAATGTGCAAACCGTGACGCAACAGTTAGGAAACGCAATCAGGAGAAAATCTACAGCTTTACGTATATATATATATATATATATATATATATACACAGTATATATATATATTTATATCGTTCTGCATTAACAAGACGTACTTATTTAGAACAAGTGTAAAACTTTACTGCCAAATTTATTCGCATCCAAACTCTTTATGACTTTCAATCAGACACATGCACACACACACACACACACACACATCTGAGGGAGCAGCTGTGTTGTGATTCAGTGTGATTGGGGTCTTTTTTGTGTGTGATGCAGACTTAACACACACTCTGTTTACCCCTCTGACTCCCTAATGTGTGTGTGTGTGTGTGTGTGTGTGTGTGTGTGTGTGTGTGTGTGTGTGTGTGTGTGTGTGTGTGTGTGTGTGTGTGTGTGTGTGTGTGTGTGTGTGTGTGTGTGTGTGTGTGTGTGTGTGTGTGTGTGTGTGTGTGTGTGTGTGTCTGGAAGCAGCGGATATTTATAATTTAGTTTTTTCCCCCTCTGGCTCATCCACACACATTTTTATTTGTTTGCATTCTCCGTCCTTTTAGTCGGAGCGTTACACAACTTTTAAGTAACTTGAGTCCCGGCAGCCGGGTCGAAGTGTGTGTGTGTGTGAGAGGAAAAGAAAAACATGTAAAATGGTTAAGCTGCTGCGGTTTAAAGCAGATTTTGGTCTCACGCCTGTTTTTCTAAAGGCTTATCCTGCAGGCCGGTTATCAAAACATCTGTGCATCCGATTGCAAGATCTCACCTCTGAAGGCCTCGCCGGCGTCAATCTCCTCTCGGATTGTGTTTCGTGTGTTCGCTGTGACGTTAGAAAGATAACGTTGTTGTTTAAAAAAATCTTTTTCCTCCAGGCCGGCGAGTGGTGCGAGCCGATCACGTTGCGCCCGCCCAACGAGGCGACCTCGTCCACCCCGGTGCAGTACTGGCAGCATCACCCCGAGAAGCTCATCTTTCAGTCCTGCGACTACGAAGCCTACGTGAGTCCCGCCCCCCTTTTTTTTCACTTTGGTTCAAAATTATTTATTTTTGCAGTTTTTCTCCATTTATTGTCTATGAAATGTATGAAAAATGACGAAAAATCCATGTCGACGTGTTCAAAGTTGCACGTTGTGACCAAAAGAGGTCGATCTTCATCAAAGTAGCTGCGGTGATGTTGCAGTTCTTTAATTGATTAATTATTTGAACTGATCATTTCATATCAATACACAGCGACAGTAAGGAAACAATATTAAAGATCAATGAGCCTTAACTTCACCTTCCAGTCAATATCTCACTCAGTTATTCTCTCTTTGAGGTAAATTTAGACTTTTGCCAAGTGACACAAAAAGGATGTATTCACGTTACCACGGATACAGCCTGGCACCCTCTGATTGGTTGCATCGGCTCCCCAGACTGCAGCGATTTAAAGACGATTTAAAGATGCCATCGCGTGCTTAGAAACCATCCAGAAGTTACACCGTCGGTTTGTTGGCATCGTGGAGGAGAGAGGGGAAAAATATGGAACGAAATTAAAGTTTAAACAAATAGGACGACTGGGAGAGGGGGGGGGGGTGGGGTGTAATGAAAGCAAGAACGCAGGATGAGAAAGAGAAGGAGTGAATAAGAGATGACTGTATCCCGAGGGCTCGTCTTATGTCCCCTTTTTCCCTTTCTCACCTCAGAAGATCGATAGAAACAACGTGGACCATTAGGCCTCCGACTGATGTGGATCTACACAAGCAATGTGTGTGTTTTTGGGCCGGATGATGGAGAACACGCGGGGGGGGGGGGGGGGGGGGGTGCTTTCATGGAGCCATTTATGACAACATGTCTAAAAAAGCGCTGGGTGTCCCGGGACGCTCGGAAAGTGAGATAAATGAGCGGGCGCCACAACAGAGGCGGAGCGCTCAGTGTGAATATTGGCGAAGAAGAATAAATTGTAGATGGATAAGACGGTAATGAGAAGGAGAGAGTGAAGGGAGCGCGTTGATAGAGAAGGAGGCGCGATGCTCTCCTCCACAGATGGCATCCTAACTTTGTTGAGTCCGTTTTACAATTAGAAGAAAAAATATCGCGCGCTCTGTTATTGGAGGAAGCTAACATCAAATACACAACATATCGGGGAGTCGCAGCCCGGTTTATGACCCAAAAAAAAAAAAAAAAACGTGCAAATCTAATGACTTCAGTCTCGGCCTTCGTATTTAGTGCTCATGAGCAACTTTGAACACGCTGCCACACTAAAATAAGATCGTGAACGTGGTAAACATCGCAGCTGCTGTTTCTGCGGCCCATTTAGCATGCTGCTGTTAGCATTTAGCATGCTGCTGTTAGCATTTAGCATGCTGCTGTTAGCATTTAGCTCAAAGCACCACTTTGCCTGCAGCAGCCTCACAGTCTTGTTAGGTTCCCAACATCTTTGAATTTAATTCGGAACTAATAAAAGACTGTGTGTGTGTTTGTGTGTGAGTTTGTGTGTGTGTGTGTGTGTGTGTGTGTGTGTGTGTGTGTGTGTGTGTGTTTGTGTACACCAACCACCACAAGGCGGCAGCCAGCTGGTCTTGTGTGCAGCTGTAATGCAATTTTTTTTTTAGGATAAATGCCCGCGAGCCCGCCCTTAAAACGGTGATTTTAGATTGTTAGCTTTAATCAAGACAAATTACTAACATGCCCAGATGACCTTCTTCCAGGGAACAGACTCCCACAAACAAAGCAATTTGTACAAAAGGTTGTTTTTGCCTCCACGATGAATGTATTAGAATAAATCCCGTGTGCTAGATATTCAAGTCCAAACTTGATAAAACTGTAAATGTGTCCCCATATAATCCACGGAAAGCCTTGCGAGGGTCCCACTTTGAAGGAACGAGGTCCTCTTGCAGGTGTCACACACTCACGCGTTGACACAAACATCGTGCCCGTAAAAACACCGGCGCCATTAGTTGCTTTCTTTATTGAATCAGACGCTGCTGCGGTTGCAGAGCGTCCAGACGGAGGAGTGCATTTAATCAAATGTGATGCAATACAACGAATTACTCAAAATATATACAAGGAAATAATCGAGTTTTATTTTTGCCACAGAGATGTGCCGCACATTATTACGTTACGGACGAGGAGGTTCACGTGGCTGCAGAGGTTGCGCAACCCAGCCGCAACCGTGGCAACCACGTGTACTATTCACTGAGCGTGTGTGTGTGTGTGTGTGTGTGTGTGTGTGTGTGTGTGTGTGTCTTTTCCACAGTACCTGGGCTCCATGCTGGTGAAGGAGCTGAGAGGGACGGAGTCCACACAAGACGCTTGTGCCAAAATGAGGGTAAAGCTCCTCCCCCTCCCCCTCTCCCCCCCCCCCCCCCCCTTCACGTCCATCGCTGGGGTGTCGGAACGCGTCGTCGTGGCAACGCTCGAAGGAAGCTGCTGAAATACAACCCACAGTTGTGATGAATTAAACATGAACGCACGTGGCTGCATTACGTAAAAAGTTACACATTTATAAAAACCTGGGACTTCGGTCTCATCGTCTGCCGGTGGATTAGTATTATTGGGTGGATTTCTTTTTAATATCCTCGCCTTCACCTCCCATCCTCTCATCCTCCTCTCCCATCGAGTCGTTCTTCCTCTCCTGTGTCTCTCACATTTTACTGTAACTCTAGCTCTCCCCCCTCTCTCTCTTTCTCTCTCAGCTGCTGCAGTGTGAAGATAAATTTTAATATTCATGTGCAAAGCTCTCCTCTGCCCTCCCTCTCTCCCTTCTGTCTCTACATTTATGTTGCCACATCAGAGGGCGTCTCTCTCGTTCCTTTTTGTTTTCCTCTCCCTCCTCAGTTTGACACCTTTGCTGCAAACCGAGGTTGTAATTAAGCGCGATGAGATGCACGTCTTTTTTTTAAATTTTTTATATTACCTTCCCTCTCGTCCCGGCTCCCAGCATCCCTCCTCTCATCCCTCCATCCACCCTTTTTTTACCCCGCCGCGGAGGTAGAAGTGGATGTTTTTTGTCGGCTTTTTCAGCGCTTCCTGATCCCGACGAGGCCGAAAAAAAACCGCCGAGCGTGCGGGAAAAAAAAAACCGAATCAAAGGAGAGAAACCGATGTGGAAAAGGATTCGACGTGATAGCAATGTGGACACCGTGACGAGCGATGAAAGACGAGAAGTGACACTTTGGGGGGACTCGGTCTCACGTCCGATTCTTTTGAGTACATGAAATCTCTCCGGCGGGGGGTAGAACGACCCGCTCGTAAAAAAAAAAAATCACGCCTCGCTGCACAATACGTTTTAAATTTAGGTAATTGAGACGCGTCAAAGTGCAAAAAGAATAAGGAAGGGATGTACAGAAGCTAATGGACTTATTGGATTTGCAGCGCTGCAGTTGATCGGGTTTAGAAATGTAATTGGGAAGCAGTTGTGTTTTTTTATGAGGCGCCTGACCCCCCCCCCCCCCCCAACCCTTTGGAGATTATTTGAATTAACTTAAAAGTATGAAGGAAAAAGAAGGGAGTCATCGGGAGACGAGCTCTTTGCTTTCTTTCTTTCTTCGAGCATTAAATCCATCGGAGAAACTCGTGAACTATTTATAATCAACTTGATTCCTGTGCACGTCTGTATGCCGCGCCTCAAATATCATCTTTTCCTTTCTTCCCGTCTCTCAAGAAGTCGACCGAACAGATGAAGAAGGTGCCGACCATCGTGCTCTCCGTGTCCTACAAGGGAGTGAAGTTCATCGACGCCACGAATAAGGTGAGCGAGCGAGCGACCCGCTCACTTCCTGTGAATAACACGCCAAAGGGGCTCTTGAGCACGAGTGACATTCAGAGGCGTCAAAAATAAGGTGTGAAAGAGGGCAAAACACACACTGGTAATAACCAGTATGGAAGGTATGAGCTGGCAAATCAATAACAACCTTCTCACTTCATGAAGTCCTTAGTGAAGCTTTGTTTTGTTGTTGATTATATCTTCAATGCATTTGTCGTGCACCAATAATTCAGCTGCAATACGGACCAAAAAAGATAGAAGAGAAAGATCAGTTTGTTGTTTTTTTACCTTTTGTCTGCACACCTTTTAAATTATCCAATCGAACTTTTGCCAACAGAATTCTCTCCAAATGTCTGTCAATAAATACATCAGTTAAGTTGGTCACATAGGGTTTAAAATCAGTCCTCGTCTTTTTTTATTGAAGCCTCACTCACACACACACACACACACACACACACACACACACACAGCAGAAGATGAGCATCATTTGCTGAAAGTCTACATCTCAGTGTTTCCCTCCCAAGTCCTCAGATCCTAGTAGAGACATATGGGAACACATGGGAAGAAATAATAATAAGGGTCATAAATAAATTGAGGGGATATGACAAACTAACAAGGGGTGGGGGAGGGGGGGGGGCTTACCTGTATTCACACCTCTGGGTAATTTCATTAAAGTAGTAAATGTCTTTCTCTGCCGTCCCAATGATTTAAAAAAACAAAACACAAACTACAGGGAGCGGCGTACAAAAAACCCACAACAGGCTGAAATCTTTTCACGACATCAATGACAGTTGTGTGTGTTTTTTTGTTGTTGTTTTTTTTTGTCCCGGGGTCTCCGGCGTTCTGCATTTCACAGCAGATAAACTCTTAATTAAACACAACGCAGAGACGGGGAGTTTCCACGGGGACGTCACCAAGAGGACAAACTCCAGAAACCTCTCGTTTATGATTTTGGGACGTGTGAAAGAAATTAGATGAATAATAAATCAGATTTGTGGCTCACTGGAGATTATCCTCTCTCTCTCTCTCTCTCTCTCTCTCTCTCTCTCTCTCTCTCTCTCTCTCTCTCTGCAGAACATCATCGCGGAACACGAGATCCGGAACATCTCGTGCGCGGCTCAGGACCCGGAGGACCTGTCGACGTTCGCCTACATCACCAAAGACCTCAAGTCCAGTCACCACTACTGCCACGTCTTCACGGCTTTCGACGTGGTCAGTACCGACAACCCCCCACCACACCCCCCCACCCCACACACACACACACTTGCGTCCC
>NC_046988.1:13751864-13816864 GCF_009769545.1 Cyclopterus lumpus
GGTTGTCGAAAAACACGACAACTGGAGGAAAAGTTCAGACTTTTTAAAACGTTTTTTTAAATCAAAGAGGAGAGCTGAATTACAGGAGAGGTGATGTAGCACAGTCTCTTTGACTCTGGTTCATCCAGCGGGCTACTAGAATGTATTTCAACTTTTTGATCCTTTATATCAGATTTATTTTTTTGAGGATACTAACAAGCTTGTGAATTTCTTTGACACGCAACCTGTGACACAGGACGATTTCTTTCTTTTCTTTTTTTAATTTTTTAATTTGCTTTTATGGCACCTTTTTTTTCCACCACGTGTGTGTGTGTGTGTGTGTGTGTGTGTGTGTGTGTGCGTGCGTGCGTGCGTTCAGAATCATTTTTTAACCAAATGGATTTTCTCCACGGCCATAAATCTTGTTTTATTTTGGCGGGGGGGGGGGGGGGAATAATCTTGTATGTAATCGGTTTAGCATGTGGCTTGTGAGACGCATGGTGGCCATTTTGGATTTGCTGAGCAGGGGGGCGGGGTGTGGAGGGCTCTCTCGATAAGTGATGTCATCTCATTTGCAGGGCAATGCCGGACGCTCATGTCTATTACTGTGGAATGCAAAGAATGTAGCCAGCCCTAAACACGGACCTTGTCACACACACACACACACACACACACACACAATGCAAAACGGACTACAAAGGACTACAAACATGGACGCTACTCCACACAGTGTTTAAGGTTGACTACAAAATTCTAACATCGGTTCGTCCACATGATGCTTGACACAGTAAACGTATGACAAACAGACATTTATGCACAGACGACGGTCGGCTCTGAATGTACTCTTATTTTGAAAGCGGCCTCAACGTTCTCCAACTACAGCAGGATCTCTTTTTTTTTTTTTTTCTTCTTCTTTTTTAAAGCGCCCGACTTGGGGGGGGCGTGGCCTGTGGACTTATGGCCGGTACTCCACGGAGACTGTGAGTGTACGGGGCCCCTGTTGGTTACAATGGACTCGCTAAGGGCCCCACGTGTCATTAATGGAATGGGCATGGAGGGGGGTGTGTGTGTGTGAGGACGGCCGGCTGGCTATTTTTGGTCTTTTTTTTTCTTCTTTTTTTTTTCTTTAAAAGTCAGAATATGATACAGAGATATATGCACAAGTGTGTAAATGTGATTGGACCCGGCAACGCGCCGGAGATGCCACAGGTGCGTCCTCACGAGGCGTCTCGTAACGGATTATAAAAACCGACGTGAACAATAAAAAAAAACAGCATCTGGCGTTTAAAAAATAATAAAAATAAAAATAAAAAAAAAGTATTCTATTCGTATTGCCCGGACATTTTAATGTTTAATATGAGAGTATTATATTACCATGATGACTATGATTATTCTTGTGCAATTCTTGTCTACTGTTGTCTTAATGTTACATTATTTTTCTATGATATGAGAATGACGGCCATCCTTTAAAAAAACAATTAAAAAAAAATCTGATATATATGATCATACTTGTGAATGAGTGAATGTTGCAGGTGGCTCGCTAACTCATGTCAGGTCGACTCCATCCTTTCTCATGGGGGGGGGGGGCTCTACTCTACTCTTATCTAGCAGATGTAATATTTTAAACGCAGTATTACTGTATTATTTGGATGAGACGTTTATCCGATTATAAAATGTACATAGATATTTTGCCAACTCATTGTTCATACATGTAATGTAAAAAGAGGAAAAGAATAAAAGGATTTGCAGTACACGGCACTGGAAACAAAAAAAAAGGTACCAAAATAAAAAAAGGTTTGGGGATTGAAAGAAGATTGTAAAGATTGTATTTTGAGATGGGTTACTTGGCGACATCACTGCTGACCAACTTATGTACATAGGCTTGGGCTTCCAGCACACTGATTTTTGTAATTTTGGGCCATTATTTATATCCTTGTAAAGCACATGGAATAAAATATGACTTGTAAAACCATTATTCACCCTCGGATGAAGTTGTCATAAGTTATTTCCTCTTCTTTAATTTGTTTTGTCGATATAATCCCTTACAGTAGATTAAGGTTGTTTAACAGGAAGTATGGAAATTGTCTCATCAGCACCTTAACTTTGAGACAGATTTCAAACTATTAAAATGAATGAGACATAAAGAATTGTTTGTGTACTTTTTTTTAAGGTATGAACTTCTATTCATGCATAGTCACACAACTATAGATGTATTTCAGATTATTTCCTGGCATTCAGGAGGGTATTGATTTCAGATTTCCCTCGGTTGAACATATTCTTTTGCCATTTAAGGGATTGTGCATTGGACCCGTGTTCACGCACACACCTTGAGGTTGTGAAAGTCATTAGCGACACACACACACACATACACATTGAAGTGTAAACTGTTGCGAAACCACCTTCTGTTCTCATTTCCACTCAGAAAAGTGTCCAAATCCATCCGACCACGACGCGCACGAGTGGAATTAATGACTCTCGAGAGCCAAGTAGCTTCTCCCCTGTCATCTGGAGCCCAAATCAATAGAAGTGATTAGCTGCTGAAGAAGTGCTTAACGGTGATCAACGGGAGGCAGCAGGCGGGTCCGTGAGTGTTTCTTTTTTTTTTGCCCATTCGAGACGAATTTAGGCCCCCCGAAGAGAAGCGTGGCACCAGCCGGGCTCGGCCGCATCTCTTTGCATCTCTCGGGTTTAACTAAACCGACGCGGGGTGAGGCCGGCGGAGCTTTTGGGAGGCTGACGGGGAAATGAACCCAACGCCGTCAACAACTACGACGTTAAAAAAACGAAGGTCGGTGTCGGGGTCAACGGGGGTGTCACCCAGCTGTTCTCACAACCTTTTGCTTTTCTCTTGTTTTCATGTCGTATAAACTGAACATCTTTGAGGACTGATCGTCTGACATGGAATGCAATTTAAAAAAGGTTTTAAACTCGAGCTTGTTTTGCACCATTTTCTGACATTTTCATATTTAAAAAAAGCAGATTTAATGTGTTGGATACGTATTTTATCTCTACTTCATATCCTCTGCATCTCATCTCGTATTCATGTCGCAGCTACAGAATGTGAACATTCACTAAAATCTGATTACATCCGAGTTAGTTTTAGTTATGTATAATATGAAGTCATCTGCAAATGTTAAAACCTAAAGATTTGAGATAAATGCATAAAATAAAGACTTTACTCTCTGGACGGAGGGATTTACACGACATCGCCATCTTTTTTATCGAGCCTTATGAAAGCTGAACGCAAATAAAAAATAAATCCAGTATGTGTGGAAGTAAAATGCCTCTTAACTTCAGTGCGCTGACATTTACAGGGAGCCTCTGAAAGGCTGAACAAGCTTCTTTCTTTTTTTTTTATGAGATAAAAATCTACAGTTACAGTCTGCAGCCAATTGGAAGAGAAAGAAAATTGGTCTCTTTTTCTGAGATTGGAGGAGAAAGGGCACGTCGGCCTGCTCGAGATTTACTGGCAATTTGGTGCATTTTTTTTTTTCTGTTGACCTGCTGTTCGTAAAAAACAGCAGGCCACCGCGGGTCGGGCACGTGGGAGGTAATACGAGGCATTATTTCTGGAAGATTTCTGGAAGATTAGACCGGGAGCTCGATTTTCATTTCTACTGTCGGCAGAGATGGAGGCAAAGGACTTAAAACGAGCACCGAGAGAGAGAGAGAGAGAGAGAGAGAGAGAGAGAGAGAGAGAGCATGCAGGAGATGTATTTGCATTGTTATATATAATATATATTTATACGGTGTGAACAGACACTCGTATGTTCGATTTCCTGCAGACGGGAAGAAGACGTGCTTTGTTCCTCCTTCTGTTGTCGGCCAGGGTTCCAGATGGCGTGCACTGCCCACGGCTACCGGCTAAATGAGACAAACTATGTCAAAACCGCTCGTGGAACCATCTCAATAATACCTGGCGTCCATTCGACAGCTTTCAGCCAGAGCGCTAACGCCATCGGACTCAAACCGCCCCGCCGCTTGTTTATCTACGAGGCCCAGGAGTCTGCACGGAGGAACTACTTTACTATGTTTAGCTGCATTTGGTGAAACGACAGAAGGCCGATCACTTTATTGTGCACGATGAACAGACCGGCTTCATCTCTGCAGGCGACAAAGAAAACGCGCTTGGACAAAACCACCCAAAAGTAAGTAAAAGTCCAATTTAATTTTTTTTTTTTTTTTTTCAACGTGCTCTCCTGAGACTTCCAGTGCGTTTGCTTGGGTGGATCAGATCAACAAAATGGTCCAAAAAAACTAAAAGGCCAGCGCCCAGAACATTGAAAACAGGAAGCAATATTTGAAACGATACCCATGGACCATACCGAGGAGGTGTCCCTATTCCCCATGTTTCTCTCTTAGTGGGATGCATCAAGGGGGTCCAATTCTACTTGTTTAGCTCATGGAGAGGTTCTGGTCGCTCGTAGAATAAAAGACAAACTCATAAATATCTTGATAATTGTTCCTCTCGGTCACATTCAACGCCCGCTGTGTACCTTCTTTTTCTTTGCTCAATAGTATCTACACGTCGTAAACAACCACAACATGTCCACAAAAGGTGCCTTTTGGTTTGTCCCCCCCCCCCCTGGGGATATATCCACGAAAAGGGTACGACGGGGATCAGCGAGTAAGGCGTGGGAGGAGCCTCACAAAGGTTTACACAACAATGCACCACTCCATCATCTTAAAAATATTCAAAGGGTTTTGATGCGTCTGCTGCCCACGTCCCGTATTGCGTATTTATGTTCCTCCTTTCTGTCGGGCCCTGATGAAGCACATACCGGGCAGGGTACGGACATTTCTGTACTGTTTCATGTGCAGGTAGTGTGGACCCTCATGTGAACCACAGTTCAACCATCAATGTATGAAATAAAGTTCTACTAAGGTAAATGATAGCATTAAAATATACGGTAAATATGTTTATGTTTATCTCTTCAACCGTGTCTTGATAGAAAAGGTTGTTTTCTGTGATGTGCCTTATTTAGGACTTATTTCTAATGTACGATCAACAGAAAGGATGTATTTTACCAATAGACAATACTATGTTTTTTTATGGTAACGTAAACTATGACTTTTTTTAAAGTTTTTATGAAATATAATATACTTTTTTTTTTGGGACCCTGACTTGGACCCAACTGCCTTCATGAAATGTCCCAGTCTCTCCATGACGTCAAAGTTGGAACCGAGCTTGTTGGTGGAGATTCAAAAATACTGAATTTGATCACATTTGTATAGAAAGCCAGCAGCAAATGAAATGTGGATGAATTAGTTTGCCGCATGGGCAGCGAGAGGATGAGCGTGCAGGTTAAATGAGATTTGACAGCGCAGCGAAAAAGGCTCACAAGTGTTCAGCGGATCCACGATTTGCTACATTTTGTGCGGCTGAACGCAAAAACGGAAACATTTCTTTTGACGTTAAAGTGTGTGAGAGCAGCTGCACGCCGATCAACCCCGGAGAGCATTAAAAAAGAAAGCCAACTGGCGTGTGTGTGATAAGTAAGTTTGATGTTCTTCTCCCAAAACACCCAAAAGCTGAGACGGCGCCGCGGGCTCAGAGCACGCCGTCTCCCAGCCGTCGAAAGCCTTGCAGTCAAAGTAAAAGCTGCTTATGTCACCTTTCCAGTACACAAGAATCAGCATCGCAAAGATAAAAAAAAACTCATCTACGCAATGAAGAATTAAGAAAAATACGATTATTAATACCAAATCACGCTGCGCTAGAAAGAAAAATGTTTTTTTATAATGAAAACAGAAAGAGGAGCTGCAATAGAGCACACGGTCCTGTTCCTAGAACTATACGTTTGTTTATTATGTTGTTTATCTCCAAATTAAACTGTAATTTCACTCCAAGGTCTGAGCCAACCTTAACATGAAGTAAAAAAAAATTTAAAAAACACTTGTGAATGCCAAAAGCCTCGATGCAGCGTCGACGAGCGTGACGACTAGAGCTAATGACAGCTAGCCTGGAGCTAATGACAGCTAGCCTGGAGCTAATGACAGCTAGCCGGAGCTAATGAC
The DNA here is from genome assembly GCF_009769545.1 of Cyclopterus lumpus. NCBI lineage: Eukaryota > Metazoa > Chordata > Actinopteri > Perciformes > Cyclopteridae > Cyclopterus > Cyclopterus lumpus. The sequence continues at coordinate 13,757,862 of NC_046988.1, forward strand.
AGCTAGCCTGGAGCTAATGACAGCTAGCCTGGAGCTAATGACAGCTAGCCGGAGCTAATGACAGCTAGCCGGAGCTAATGACAGCTAGCCGGAGCTAATGACAGCTAGCCGGAGCTAATGACAGCTAGCCTGGAGCTAATGACAGCTAGCCTGGAGCTAATGACAGCTAGCCTGGAGCTAATGACAGCTAGCCTGGAGCTAATGACAGCTAGCCTGGAGCTAATGACAGCTAGCCGGAGCTAATGACTGCTAACCGGAGCAAATGACAGCTAGCCTGGAGCTAATGACAGCTAGCCGGAGCTAATGACAGCTAACCGGAGCAAATGACAGCTAGCCTGGAGCTAATGACAGCTAGCCGGAGCAAATGACAGCTAGCCTGGAGCTAATGACAGCTAGCCGGAGCTAATGACAGCTAGCCGGAGTAGCTTGGAAAATAACGACGGGGCTCTGGATTTGATTTATTTTATGTTTATTAGGCCGCATATTTGATTAATTTACAGTTTATTAGGCCGCAAATGAGACAAGAATTGCAACCACTGCGTTGCCAGGAGGAGAGCGGGCGCCGGGAGCAATTGTTGGGACATCGACACGGTCTAGCAGGAGCCGGGGATCGAACCGCCGATCCTCTGATTTTGAAGGACGATCCTCAACTAAACCATCACGACTCTGCTCTCCAACACCAAGAGAACGAGCTCCATTGATGAAATAAAGAAAAGGTGCTTTAATGGGGGACGAGTTTCACCCTCAAGCATCTCATTTGAGTTCATGAATCCTCGTGAAGCTGCGAGCCCACACGGCGGAGTCCCTCCAACGAGAGGCCGCGAACAGACGCTCCGCTCTATTGATTCTGGCTTTCTAAATAATTACAATGAAATGTCCCGTGACGATAAGCTGAGAGGAAAAGTCCATCGTTTGTACAACTACATCAGAGACTCCAGAAGTTTTTTTTTTTTTTTATTAAACTCATTTTTTCAAATGTTTTTCCTTTAAAAAAAAAAAAAAAAGTTTAGGATTTTATTTTATTATTTTTAAATTACTGTTTTATATTCTGAAATGTAAAACTTTCTTGTTTCAGCATCGCAAATGTGAAGTATTGGTTATTTTTTTTATACCCTCGTGAACATATTTTATTTTTAGAAATTGATGTTTTTGGCATTTTAAACCATACGATTATTACAACAAATAAATGGCAAATGACAAATTACCACAAATAGTAAGAAAAAAAAATGTTTCACTACTTATAACGATTGTAAAACAATGAACAGCAATAAGTATTCATATTTGGAGCGGGTGATACTGTCATACCTTATACAACTAAATGTATTTCAGCTTAAGCTCATTCTTGGGTACGCAGCTCACTCAGAAAAATGTGGCAAAACACGTGCGTTGAGACTTATAACGAGACTTTAAGATCATCTGCTTTTAGACGTACATCCGTCCAACAAAAGCCCTTTTATGTAATAACTTTATGATGGAGATGTTCAAGAGCTTTTAATTCAAGGGGGCAGGCTTTTTTTTTTTGCATCTTGGGACTTAACGATTTGATCGGTACACAATATGCATATCCCCGCCCGTAATGCGGGCAAGATGAAACTCATCATTACTGCACTCAGCCGTAAGAGGCTTTTAAAACGGCTGCTGAACTCATGGTGGCCATTAAGCTGCGTGTGTGTGTGTGCGTGTGTGTGTGTGTGTGTGTGTGTGTGTGTGTGTGTGTGTGTGTGTGTGTGTGTGTGTGTGTGTGTGTGTGTGTGTGTGTGTGTGTGTGTGTGTGTGTGTGTGTGTGTGTGTGTGTGTGTGTGGCTTATCTGTTGAGAGCAGCACCTTTGCTTCATCCTAAAAACTGCCTCTGTGAAGGTTTGGATGGTTGGCTGAGCTGCGTGGATGAGTGATGGAGGAGGCAATGTGTGTGATGGAGGAGGCAGCGTGTGTGATGGAGGAGGCAGCGTGTGTGATGGAGGAGGCAGCGTGTGTGATGGAGGAGGCAGCGTGTGTGATGGAGGAGGCAGTGTGTGATGGAAGAGGCAGTGTGTGTGATGGAGGAGGCAGTGTGTGATGGAGGAGGCAGTGTGTGATGGAAGAGGCAGTGTGTGTGACATAGGAGGCAGCGTGTGTGACGGAGGAGGCAGCGTGTGTGACGGAGGAGGCAGTGTGTGATGGAAGAGGCAGCGTGTGTGACATAGGAGGCAGCGTGTGTGACGGAGGAGGCAGCGTGTGTGACGGAGGAGGCAGCGTGTGTGATGGAGGAGGCAGCGTGTGTGATGGAGGAGGCAGCGTGTGTGATGGAGGAGGCAGCGTGTGTGATGGAGGAGGCAGCGTGTGTGACGGAGGAGGCAGCGTGTGTGATGGAGGAGGCAGCGTGTGTGATGGAGGAGGCAGCGTGTGATGGAAGAGGCAGCGGGTGTGACGGAGGAGGCAGCGTGTGTGATGGAGGAGGCAGCGTGTGTGATGGAGGAGGCAGTGTGTGATGGAAGAGGCAGCGTGTGTGACGGAGGAGGCAGCGTGTGTGATGGAGGAGGCAGCGTGTGTGATGGAGGAGGCAGCGTGTGTGATGGAGGAGGCAGCGTGTGATGGAGGAGGCAGCGTGTGTGATGGAGGAGGCAGCGTGTGTGACGGAGGAGGCAGCGTATGTGACGGAGTGTGTGATGGAGGAGGCAGCGTGTGATGGAGGAGGCAGCGTGTGTAATGGAGGAGGCAGCGTGTGTGATGGAGGAGGCAGTGTGTGATGGAGGAGGCAGCGTGTGTGATGGAGGAGGCAGCGTGTGTGACGGAGGAGGCAGCGTGTGTGATGGAGGAGGCAGCGTGTGTGACGGAGGAGGCAGCGTGTGATGGAAGAGGCAGTGTGTGTGATGGAGGAGGCAGCGTGTGTGACGGAGGAGGCAGCGTATGTGACGGAGGAGGCAGCGTGTGTGACGGAGGAGGCAGCGTGTGTGATGGAGGAGGCAGCGTGTGATGGAGGAGGCAGTGTGTGATGGAAGAGGCAGTGTGTGATGGAGGAGGCAGCGTGTGATGGAGGAGGCAGTGTGTGTGACGGAGGAGGCAGCGTGTGATGGAAGAGGCAGTGTGTGTGATGGAGGAGGCAGCGTGTGTGACGGAGGAGGCAGCGTGTGATGGAAGAGGCAGTGTGTGTGACGGAGGAGGCAGCGTGTGATGGAAGAGGCAGTGTGTGATGGAGGAGGCAGCGTGTGATGGAGGAGGCAGTGTGTGTGACGGAGGAGGCAGCGTGTGATGGAAGAGGCAGTGTGTGTGATGGAGGAGGCAGCGTGTGTGACGGAGGAGGCAGCGTGTGATGGAGGAGGCAGTGTGTGTGACGGAGGAGGCAGCGTGTGTGATGGAGGAGGCAGTGTGTGATGGAAGAGGCAGTGTGTGTGATGGAGGAGGCAGTGTGTGTGATGGAGGAGGCAGCGTGTGTGATGGAGGAGGCAGCGTGTGTGATGGAGGAGGCAGCGTGTGTGATGGAGGAGGCAGCGTGTGTGATGGAGGAGGCAGTGTGTGATGGAAGAGGCAGCGTGTGTGATGGAGGAGGCAGCGTGTGTGATGGAGGAGGCAGTGTGTGATGGAAGAGGCAGTGTGTGTGATGGAGGAGGCAGAGTGTGTGATGGAGGAGGCAGCGTGTGTGATGGAGGAGGCAGAGTGTGTGATGGAGGAGGCAGCGTGTGTGATGGAGGAGGCAGCGTGTGTGACGGAGGAGGCAGCGTGTGTGATGGAGGAGGCAGCGTGTGTGATGGAGGAGGCAGCGTGTGTGATGGAGGAGGCAGCGTGTGTGATGGAGGAGGCAGCGTGTGTGATGGAGGAGGCAGCGTGTGATGGAAGAGGCAGCGGGTGTGATGGAGGAGGCAGCGTGTGATGGAAGAGGCAGCGGGTGTGACGGAGGAGGCAGCGTGTGTGATGGAGGAGGCAGCGTGTGTGATGGAGGAGGCAGCGTGTGTGATGGAGGAGGCAGCGTGTGTGATGGAGGAGGCAGTGTGTGATGGAAGAGGCAGTGTGTGTGATGGAGGAGGCAGTGTGTGATGGAGGAGGCAGTGTGTGATGGAAGAGGCAGTGTGTGTGACATAGGAGGCAGCGTGTGTGACGGAGGAGGCAGCGTGTGTGACGGAGGAGGCAGTGTGTGATGGAAGAGGCAGCGTGTGTGACATAGGAGGCAGCGTGTGTGACGGAGGAGGCAGCGTGTGTGACGGAGGAGGCAGCGTGTGTGATGGAGGAGGCAGCGTGTGTGATGGAGGAGGCAGCGTGTGTGATGGAGGAGGCAGCGTGTGTGATGGAGGAGGCAGCGTGTGTGACGGAGGAGGCAGCGTGTGATGGAAGAGGCAGCGGGTGTGACGGAGGAGGCAGCGTGTGTGATGGAGGAGGCAGCGTGTGTGATGGAGGAGGCAGTGTGTGATGGAAGAGGCAGCGTGTGTGATGGAGGAGGCAGCGTGTGTGATGGAGGAGGCAGTGTGTGATGGAAGAGGCAGTGTGTGATGGAAGAGGCAGTGTGTGTGATGGAGGAGGCAGAGTGTGTGATGGAGGAGGCAGCGTGTGTGATGGAGGAGGCAGCGTGTGTGATGGAGGAGGCAGCGTGTGTGATGGAGGAGGCAGCGTGTGTGACATAGGAGGCAGCGTGTGTGACGGAGGAGGCAGCGTGTGTGATGGAGGAGGCAGCGTGTGTGATGGAAGAGGCAGCGTGTGTGACATAGGAGGCAGCGTGTGTGACGGAGGAGGCAGCGTGTGTGATGGAGGAGGCAGCGTGTGTGATGGAGGAGGCAGCGTGTGTGATGGAGGAGGCAGCGTGTGTGACGGAGGAGGCAGCGTGTGATGGAAGAGGCAGCGGGTGTGATGGAGGAGGCAGCGTGTGTGATGGAGGAGGCAGCGTGTGTGATGGAGGAGGCAGTGTGTGATGGAAGAGGCAGCGTGTGTGATGGAGGAGGCAGCGTGTGTGATGGAGGAGGCAGAGTGTGTGATGGAGGAGGCAGCGTGTGTGATGGAGGAGGCAGTGTGTGATGGAAGAGGCAGCGTGTGTGACATAGGAGGCAGCGTGTGTGACGGAGGAGGCAGCGTGTGTGATGGAGGAGGCAGCGTGTGTGATGGAGGAGGCAGCGTGTGATGGAAGAGGCAGCGGGTGTGACGGAGGAGGCAGCGTGTGATGGAAGAGGCAGCGTGTGTGATGGAGGAGGCAGCGTGTGTGATGGAGGAGGCAGCGTGTGTGACGGAGGAGGCAGCGTGTGTGACGGAGGAGGCAGCGTGTGTGACGGAGGAGGCAGCGTGTGTGATGGAGGAGGCAGCGTGTGTGATGGAGGAGGCAGTGTGTGTGATGGAGGAGGCAGTGTGTGTGACGGAGGAGGCAGCGTGTGTGATGGAGGAGGCAGCGTGTGTGATGGAGGAGGCAGTGTGTGATGGAAGAGGCAGTGTGTGATGCAAGAGGCAGTGTGTGATGGAAGAGGCAGTGTGTGTGATGGAGGAGGCAGAGTGTGTGATGGAGGAGGCAGCGTGTGTGATGGAGGAGGCAGCGTGTGTGATGGAGGAGGCAGTGTGTGATGGAAGAGGCAGCGTGTGATGGAAGAGGCAGCGGGTGTGACGGAGGAGGCAGCGTGTGATGGAAGAGGCAGCGTGTGTGATGGAGGAGGCAGCGTGTGTGATGGAGGAGGCAGCGTGTGTGACGGAGGAGGCAGCGTGTGTGATGGAGGAGGCAGCGTGTGTGATGGAGGAGGCAGTGTGTGATGGAGGAGGCAGCGTGTGTGACGGAGGAGGCAGCGTGTGTGACGGAGGAGGCAGCGTGTGTGATGGAGGAGGCAGCGTGTGTGATGGAGGAGGCAGTGTGTGATGGAAGAGGCAGTGTGTGTGATGGAAGAGGCAGTGTGTGTGACGGAGGAGGCAGCGTGTGTGATGGAGGAGGCAGCGTGTGTGATGGAGGAGGCAGCGTGTGTGATGGAAGAGGCAGTGTGTGTGACGGAGGAGGCAGCGTGTGATGGAAGAGGCAGTGTGTGATGGAAGAGGCAGTGTGTGATGGAAGAGGCAGCGTGTGATGGAGGAGGCAGCGTGTGTGACGGAGGAGGCAGCGTGTGATGGAAGAGGCAGCGGGTGTGATGGAAGAGGCAGCGGGTGTGACGGAGGAGGCAGCGTGTGTGATGGAAGAGGCAGCGGGTGTGATGGAAGAGGCAGCGGGTGTGATGGAGGAGGCAGCGTGTGTGATGGAGGAGGCAGTGTGTGATGGAAGAGGCAGTGTGTGTGATGGAGGAGGCAGAGTGTGTGATGGAGGAGGCAGCGTGTGTGACGGAGGAGGCAGTGTGTGATGGAAGAGGCAGTGTGTGTGACGGAGGAGGCAGCGTGTGATGGAAGAGGCAGTGTGTGTGATGGAGGAGGCAGCGTGTGTGACGGAGGAGGCAGTGTGTGATGGAAGAGGCAGCGTGTGATGGAGGAGGCAGCGTGTGTGACGGAGGAGGCAGCGTGTGATGGAAGAGGCAGCGGGTGTGATGGAAGAGGCAGCGGGTGTGACGGAGGAGGCAGCGTGTGTGATGGAAGAGGCAGCGGGTGTGATGGAAGAGGCAGCGGGTGTGATGGAGGAGGCAGCGTGTGTGATGGAGGAGGCAGTGTGTGATGGAAGAGGCAGTGTGTGTGATGGAGGAGGCAGAGTGTGTGATGGAGGAGGCAGCGTGTGTGATGGAGGAGGCAGCGTGTGTGATGGAGGAGGCAGTGTGTGATGGAAGAGGCAGCGTGTGTGACGGAGGAGGCAGCGTGTGTGACGGAGGAGGCAGCGTGTGATGGAAGAGGCAGTGTGTGTGATGGAGGAGGCAGTGTGTGATGGAAGAGGCAGCGTGTGTGACGGAGGAGGCAGCGTGTGTGATGGAGGAGGCAGTGTGTGATGGAAGAGGCAGTGTGTGTGATGGAGGAGGCAGCGTGTGTGATGGAGGAGGCAGTGTGTGATGGAGGAGGCAGTGTGTGTGATGGAGGAGGCAGCGTGTGTGATGGAGGAGGCAGCATGTGTGATGGAGGAGGCAATGTGTGTGATGGAGGAGGCAGCGTGTGTGATGGAGGAGGCAGCGTGTGTGATGGAGGAGGCAGCGTGTGTGATGGAGGAGGCAGCGTGTGATGGAGGAGGCAGCGTGTGATGGAGGAGGCAGCGTGTGTGATGGAGGAGGAGGCAGCGTGTGATGGAGCTTTCATGACAGCTCACAGGAAACTGCAGGATTTAATGGGTCTGAAAACACACACATATATATATATATATATATATATATATATATATATATATATATATATATATATATATATATATATATATACCAATGGCAGAATTATTGTTTTCTTGTTATAGTAGACTTTTTCATCCTCCTCCTCCTCCTCCTGGTCCGGCTGCGTGAGCTCCTACAGGTGACCACAGCATCTGCTCTTCCTGGGCCGCGTTCCATTTCCATGTTTCACTTCAATCCTCCATCTCACATCCCGACCAGTGAGGGAAGGAGGGTGAGGGAAGGAGGGTGAGGGAGAAGGAGAAATGGGATGCGCCCCAACTTGGAAGAAACTTCTGGCTCTCAGCCCTCGGGCTCCAGGAGGGGAAGCGATAAAGGTGACGAGCAGCTGAGCCAACAGCTGACGAACAGGAACCAATACTGCCCAAGGTCAGGAGAACACACACACACACACACACACACACACACACACACACGTTGACGATTATAACGGCCATTTTCTGGGCTTTTAAATTACATTTCATAGACAAAAAACCCAATAAATCCGTTAATCAGGAGACTCACTAACATCCACACGTTTCATTAAAATACTGATTAGTTGAAGACTTTATAGAAGTTTATTTTGACTATGATAAGTTGGTTAATCAATTTGTTAATTAGTGACATACTACACATTAAAGACTTTGTTTTTTGGGGGTAAAATATGGAGTAAAAACAATTTATTGAAAAAAAATAACACATATTATATTTTTTCAAAACCAATGATTTGTATTACATCACCAGCACGCAGTGCAGTCACACATCACTCCCACACTCGCACCTCCTCTCTGCTGCCGCCGCCGTGCACGTGTGATTATCCTCGAGCTCCACATCCCTCACGCACTCTTTCAACGTGCACGAGTGTGCGTGTGTGTGTGTGTGTGCGTGTGTGTGTGTGTGTAAAGAAAGGGAGCAGAGAAAATAAATAAATAAATAAGTCTTCGCTTTCCGCTCAGTTCTTATGAAACCTCCTGGCAGCGCACGTGCGACTGCGTGAGCGTGCACACCTAAACCGACACGCACCAAACTTCTTTTAGGAGATTTTAAACCCCTCGTGACTTATTTATGTCATATTTCTTGAACGAGGCAGCAGCTCAAAGGACGGAGCCTCACCTCCACCCGATGAATTAGTGCTTTCAGCCGGCCGACACCGGAGGCTGCAGGAGGGGAACCCTCGCGGCCCAGAGGGGAAGAAGGTGGTGTCAGTGGTGTGTGTACACACACACACACACACACACACACACACACACACACACACACACACAGCTGTAATTACTCCAGCAGCAGACAAAGATTAATTAAGCAGGAGCGAGCAGAATTAATGAGGTTAGTGAGCACCAGCCTTTAAAAAGTTCACGCCGCTCCTTTTTACACAGTGAATGCATTGCATAATATTTTATACAAATATTCTCTCTCTATAAAATATATATACAATATTATATACACATTATTACATTCATTATATATATTTAAAATAATGATATATATATATAGATAAAATATAAGCTTGCAGCTAACTACCCCACGTCCAGATCATGGCAAGCTAGGTTTTTCTCCTATTTTTTTACCATTGAATAACCAATAACCATGAATTAAGAACCCTTTAATATCCCAAAGAACCATCCGATATATAAATGGTTCTTCAGCAGGTGATGGCTAAGTGCAGGCTGACTCGATCCCCCTAAATCTTTTGTCTCCTGCAGCACTCCACCTACGAAAGACGCCTAAATGTGGAGCGACGCTTTCTTCCCTCAGTTGAAAACCACTTAAAGGAGATTTGGGGTCCTGTTCGGCCCGGATAACGAGGACTCTCCATCCGAATAAAAGGACTCATTTATACACCAGTACTCGGGGATGAGAAACAGGAAGTGAGGTCACAAAGGCCGTATTTCACCCAGGAAAAGATCCTGCAAGGTCTGTTGGGTACACAAGGGGTGTGCGACGTCAGTGTGTAATGTGTGTGTGTGTGTGTGTGGAACAAAGGCCGCACCTGCTGCGTCCAACTTCAAGGAGGCGAGTTATATATATATTCACCATTTAAATGTCAGCGGGTGCTGCTGCAGGGTGCGGCTGCAGGGTGCGGCTGCAGGGTGCTGCTGCAGGGTGTGCGGCTGCAGGGTGCTGCTGCAGGGTGCGGCTGCAGGGTGCTGCTGCCGGTGTGCTGCTGCAGGGTGCGGCTGCAGGGTGTGCGGCTGCAGGGTGCTGCTGCAGGGTGCGGCTGCAGGGTGCTGCTGCAGGGTGCGGCTGCAGGGTGCTGCTGCAGGGTGCGGCTGCAGGGTGTGCGGCTGCAGGGTGCTGCTGCAGGGTGCGGCTGCAGGGTGCGGCTGCAGGGTGCTGCTGCAGGGTGCGGCTGCAGGGTGTGCGGCTGCAGGGTGCTGCTGCAGGGTGCGGCTGCAGGGTGCTGCTGCAGGGTGCGGCTGCAGGGTGCTGCTGCAGGGTGCGGCTGCAGGGTGCGGCTGCAGGGTGCTGCTGCAGGGTGCGGCTGCAGGGTGTGCGGCTGCAGGGTGCTGCTGCAGGGTGCGGCTGCAGGGTGCTGCTGCAGGGTGCGGCTGCAGGGTGTGCGGCTGCAGGGTGCTGCTGCAGGGTGCGGCTGCAGGGTGCTGCTGCAGGGTGCTCGGCTATCAGGAGGAGGCGAAAGCCGTGGAGCGCAGTAACATCCATTCATTAAGCCGGTTGGAGATCGGCCAAATACAAAAGGCGTTTAATAGGAGAATAAAAAAGAAAGATTGCACGGTTTTCAAAGACGTCGTTTTCAAATCAACTCTTGAAATCAAGCTTTTTCAAAAGTAATCAAATATACTGTCGACCCGTAGAAAAACTCAAACTCAACCTTATTAAATATGCACACTTCATTTCTGCAATGAGGACAGTCAGCCGTCTCATCTTCCTGTGACCACAGCTCATTTCATTCTTTTCAGGCTTTTAAAAAAAAGAAAATCGAAGACGTCACAGCAGGTGTGTAGTTTAAACTTTTATAAATTACCCGTTGCGTTACACCACTGAATCAATACAGTTTATGCAGACTTTTAAAAGCACGACGTGAAAAACGACAGCGGCCTCGTTCACAAATGTTTGAAAAAGCATCTTTTACTTTATTCCCTGTATGTGCTTATTGCTCGAGTATCGCTGCCATGAATAATAAGCACTCATCTGTCAAACGACAGTAAAAATCTTTACTTTGCACAAAGCTGCATCAGCGAAAACTCTTTCATTAAAGATTTTGACTAAAATGCTCCAAGTGCTGCAAACAGGGAAAAAAAAAAGGCTCAGTAGCTCGACAACGTGTTTAAAAATAAATAAAATGTAGATAAAAAAGAACTAAATAATTTTCACATTTATGCCCTTTTAACATTAACAAGTAGACATGTAATTGTACTTTTTTTTTTTTTTTTAAATCACACAGTGCAGAGAGAGATTCTGAAGGCTTTTTCAGAAGATTGTGGATTCAAGTCCAAATGCCTGATCATTAAAAATTTAATCTGGCTATCAATTATTCACGTCTATCAAAGTGCACCGCGAATCTATGCTGGTGGATAGAAAAAGTACACAAATCATCCAACACACACACACACACACACACACACACACAGGATATCTTTAGCCCGTTGATATCGATATCGATCTCTTTATTAGGCACCAATGATTAAAGGGCCTGATCGTCACGTTGCGGTTTTTTTAATGCACCTTTCCTTTGGTTTTACCCAGAGAGATTTTAATCTATTTTATCTACATAATGTTCGTATCCACCGTCTTCCTCTTAAGACTGAGAGCTGCGATGGTGCACCTGTGCAGTGGAGGTGTGTCTGGGACCTCCTGCAGGTGTCCTGAGTGATGGAGTGTTTGAGTAGATCGCTCCATAAGACCCAAGAAAAAGGACCATTAAAAACCCAATAAATTAAATAATAAACAGCCGTGACGCCTCACAGCACCCTCTGCAGGATGTAGAGGATGCCGATGCTGTCGATGGTGACGAAGGTGGAGAAGTCGGCGGAGACGTGGATCCTCTTCAACGCCGTCCCCGTCGGGAAGAAGGTCTGCAGGGCCTCGCCTTTCCCCACGTCCCACCACTGGAGAGAGAGAGAGAGACATTGGATACCGCTTATCAGCTCTCAGAACTATGAGACCATCTGGTTTTAATTTTTTGGGTTTTGATGAAATCAAACACACGAGTGGCCTGAATTATAAAGACAAAGACAGGAAGCGACTGAGAGCTTTATATCTGCTGCCAAGGAGACCGTGATGAACTTAATAGTATTATAATACCAGAAACACACACACACACGTTATCCTGAGTGATTTCGTTTAATCTCGGTTTAAAGATGACATTTTCTATTGAAGCTCCATCTCACTGGGATGAATCATCAAAGGGACATCAAGTCAATCATTTAGTTTGGCCCGAGTGTGTGTGTTTGTGTATGTACATGTACACACACACACACACACACACACACACACACACACATTCAACTTTGACAATAACCAGAATAACTTTGTCCCTCTGACATCTGAAAAAAAGATCATGAATTTAATATCTGTTTTTGTGCTGAAGCTTAAGTGACTCTGTGTGTTTGTTTGTGTGTGTGTGTGTTTGTGTGTGTAAAGAAAGCAGGCCAACTCCTCAGTCTCTCCAGACAGGCGGACCGACAGAAAAGTGGCGGCAGACGCACGCACGCACGCACGCACGCACGCACGCACGCACGCACGCACGCACGCACGCACGCACGCACGCACGCACGCACGCACGCACGCACGCACGCACGCACGCACGCACGCACGAGAGGCAAAACGTTGTGCTGGAAGAAGCTGAAACGTATTTATGCAACGCTCTAAAAATAACCCTCATCATCATCATCATCATCGTCATCATCATCATCTCGTGGTGGATTCAAGATGTCTCCCGACGGCTTTGTGGCGTTAATGAGAGCGACTCCACGTTTCTTTACTTTCACATTTCTGAAACGGGACGGAAGGAGGACAGAGAGAGAGAAACTGGACGGAAGGAGGACAGAGAGAGAGAAACGGGACGGAAGGAGGACAGAGAGAGAGAAACGGGACGGAAGGAGGACAGAGAGATAGAAACGGGACGAAAGGAGGACAGAGAGAGAGAAACGGGACGGAAGGAGGACAGAGAGAGAGAAACGGGACGAAAGGAGGACAGAGAGAGAGAAACTGGACGGAAGGAGGACAGAGAGAGAGAAACGGGACGGAAGGAGGACAGAGAGAGAGAAACGGGACGGAAGGAGGACAGAGAGATAGAAACGGGACGAAAGGAGGACAGAGAGAGAGAAACGGGACGGAAGGAGGACAGAGAGAGAGAAACGGGACGAAAGGAGGACAGAGAGAGAGAAACTGGACGGAAGGAGGACAGAGAGAGAGAAACGGGACGGAAGGAGGACAGAGAGAGAGAAACGGGACGGAAGGAGGACAGAGAGATAGAAACGGGACGAAAGGAGGACAGAGAGAGAGAAACGGGACGGAAGGAGGACAGAGAGAGAGAAACGGGACGGAAGGAGGACAGAGAGATAGAAACGGGACGAAAGGAGGACAGAGAGAGAGAAACGGGACGGAAGGAGGACAGAGAGATAGAAACGGGACGAAAGGAGGACAGAGAGAGAGAAACGGGACGGAAGGAGGACAGAGAGATAGAAACGGGACGAAAGGAGGACAGAGAGAGAGAAACGGGACGGAAGAGAGAGAAACGGGACGGAAGGAGGACAGAGAGAGAGAAACTGGACGGAAGGAGGACAGAGAGAGAGAAACTGGACGGAAGGAGGACAGAGAGAGAGAAACGGGACGGAAGGAGGACAGAAAGATAGAAACGGGACGGAAGGAGGACAGAGAGAGAGAAACTGGACGGAAGGAGGACAGAAAGAGAGAAACTGGACGGAAGGAGGACAGAAAGATAGAAACGGGACGGAAGGAGGACAGAGAGAGAGAAACTGGACGGAAGGAGGACAGAGAGAGAGAAACTGGACGGAAGGAGGACAGAGAGAGAGAGAAACTGGACGGAAGGAGGACAGAAAGATAGAAACGGGACGGAAGGAGGACAGAGAGAGAGAAACGGGACGGAAGGAGGACAGAGAGAGAGAAACGGGACGGAAGGAGGACAGAAAGAGAGAAACGGGACGAAAGGAGGACAGAGAGAGAGAAACGGGACGAAAGGAGGACAGAGAGAGAGAAACGGGACGGAAGGAGGACAGAGAGAGAGAAACTGGACGGAAGGAGGACAGAAAGATAGAAACGGGACGAAAGGATGACAGAGAGAGAAACGGGACGGAAGAGAGAGAGAAAAACGGGACGGAAGGAGGACAGAAAGATAGAAACGGGACGAAAGGAGGACAGAGAGAGAGAAACGGGACGGAAGGAGGACAGAAAGAGAGAAACGGGACGGAAGGAGGACAGAGAGAGAGAAACGGAGAAACGGGACGAAAGGAGGACAGAAAGAGAGAAACGGGACTAAAGGAGGACAGAGAGAGAGAAACTGGACGGAAGGAGGACAGAGAGAGAGAAACGGGACGGAAGGAGGACAGAGAGATAGAAACGGGACGAAAGGAGGACAGAGAGAGAGAAACGGGACGGAAGGAGGACAGAGAGAGAGAAACGGGACGGAAGGAGGACAGAGAGATAGAAACGGGACGAAAGGAGGACAGAGAGAGAGAAACGGGACGGAAGGAGGACAGAGAGATAGAAACGGGACGAAAGGAGGACAGAGAGAGAGAAACGGGACGGAAGAGAGAGAAACGGGACGGAAGGAGGACAGAGAGATAGAAACGGGACGAAAGGAGGACAGAGAGAGAGAAACGGGACGGAAGAGAGAGAAACGGGACGGAAGGAGGACAGAGAGAGAGAAACTGGACGGAAGGAGGACAGAGAGAGAGAAACTGGACGGAAGGAGGACAGAGAGAGAGAAACGGGACGGAAGGAGGACAGAAAGATAGAAACGGGACGGAAGGAGGACAGAGAGAGAGAAACTGGACGGAAGGAGGACAGAAAGAGAGAAACTGGACGGAAGGAGGACAGAAAGATAGAAACGGGACGGAAGGAGGACAGAGAGAGAGAAACTGGACGGAAGGAGGACAGAGAGAGAGAAACTGGACGGAAGGAGGACAGAGAGAGAGAGAAACGGGACGGAAGGAGGACAGAAAGATAGAAACGGGACGGAAGGAGGACAGAGAGAGAGAAACGGGACGGAAAGAGGACAGAGAGAGAGAAACGGGACGGAAGGAGGACAGAAAGAGAGAAACGGGACGAAAGGAGGACAGAGAGAGAGAAACGGGACGAAAGGAGGACAGAGAGAGAGAAACGGGACGGAAGGAGGACAGAGAGAGAGAAACTGGACGGAAGGAGGCCAGAAAGATAGAAACGGGACGAAAGGATGACAGAGAGAGAAACGGGACGGAAGAGAGAGAGAAACGGGACGGAAGGAGGACAGAAAGATAGAAACGGGACGAAAGGAGGACAGAGAGAGAGAAACGGGACGGAAGGAGGACAGAAAGAGAGAAACGGGACGGAAGGAGGACAGAGAGAGAGAAACGGAGAAACGGGACGAAAGGAGGACAGAAAGAGAGAAACGGGACTAAAGGAGGACAGAAAGAGAGAAAGAGAAACGGGACGAAAGGAGGACAGAGAGAGAAACGGGATGGAAGAGAGAGAAACGGGACGAAAGGAGGACAGAGAGAGAGAAACGGGACGGAAGGAGGACAGAGAGAGAGAGAAACGGGACGAAAGGAGGACAGAGAGAGAGAAACGGGACGGAAGGAGGACAGAGAGAGAAACGGGACGGAAGGAGGACAGAGAGAGAGAGAAACGGGACGAAAGGAGGACAGAAAGAGAGAAACGGGACGGAAGGAGGACAGAGAGAGAGAGAAACGGGACGAAAGGAGGACAGAAAGAGAGAAACGGGACGGAAGGAGGACAGAGAGAGAGAAACGGGACGGAAGGAGGACAGAGAGAGAGAAACTGGACGGAAGGAGGACAGAGAGAGAGAAACGGGACGGAAGGAGGACAGAAAGATAGAAACGGGACGGAAGGAGGACAGAGAGAGAGAAACTGGACGGAAGGAGGACAGAAAGAGAGAAACTGGACGGAAGGAGGACAGAAAGATAGAAACGGGACGGAAGGAGGACAGAGAGATAGAAACGGGACGGAAGGAGGACAGAGAGAGAGAAACTGGACGGAAGGAGGACAGAGAGAGAGAGAAACGGGACGGAAGGAGGACAGAAAGATAGAAACGGGACGGAAGGAGGACAGAGAGAGAGAAACGGGACGGAAGGAGGACAGAGAGAGAGAAACGGGACGGAAGGAGGACAGAAAGAGAGAAACGGGACGAAAGGAGGACAGAGAGAGAGAAACGGGACGAAAGGAGGACAGAGAGAGAGAAACGGGACGGAAGGAGGACAGAGAGAGAGAAACTGGACGGAAGGAGGACAGAAAGATAGAAACGGGACGAAAGGATGACAGAGAGAGAAACGGGACGGAAGAGAGAGAGAAACGGGACGGAAGGAGGACAGAAAGATAGAAACGGGACGAAAGGAGGACAGAGAGAGAGAAACGGGACGGAAGGAGGACAGAAAGAGAGAAACGGGACGGAAGGAGGACAGAGAGAGAGAAACGGAGAAACGGGACGAAAGGAGGACAGAAAGAGAGAAACGGGACTAAAGGAGGACAGAAAGAGAGAAAGAGACGAAAGGAGGACAGAGAGAGAAACGGGATGGAAGAGAGAGAAACGGGACGAAAGGAGGACAGAGAGAGAGAAACGGGACGGAAGGAGGACAGAGAGAGAGAGAAACGGGACGAAAGGAGGACAGAGAGAGAGAAACGGGACGGAAGGAGGACAGAGAGAGAGAAACGGGACGGAAGGAGGACAGAGAGAGAGAGAAACGGGACGAAAGGAGGACAGAAAGAGAGAAACGGGACGGAAGGAGGACAGAGAGAGAGAGAAACGGGACGAAAGGAGGACAGAAAGAGAGAAACGGGACGGAAGGAGGACAGAGAGAGAGAGAAACGGGACGGAAGGAGGACAGAGAGAGAGAAACGGGACGGAAGGAGGACAGAGAGAGAGAAACGGGACGAAAGGAGGACAGAGAGAGAGAAACGGGACGGAAGGAGGACAGAGAGAGAGAGAAACGGGACGGAAGGAGGACAGAAAGAGAGAAACGGGACGAAAGGAGGACAGAAAGAGAGAAACGGGACGGAAGGAGGACAGAGAGAGAGAGAAACGGGACGAAAGGAGGACAGAGAGAGAGAAACGGGACGAAAGGAGGACAGAAAGAGAGAAACGGGACGGAAGGAGGACAGAGAGAGAGAGAAACGGGACGAAAGGAGGACAGAAAGAGAGAAACGGGACGGAAGGAGGACAGAGAGAGAGAGAAACGGGACGGAAGGAGGACAGAGAGAGAGAAACGGGACGGAAGGAGGACAGAGAGAGAGAAACGGGACGGAAGGAGGACAGAGAGAGAGAAACGGGACGAAAGGAGGACAGAGAGAGAGAAACGGGACGGAAGGAGGACAGAGAGAGAGAGAAACGGGACGGAAGGAGGACAGAAAGAGAGAAACGGGACGAAAGGAGGACAGAAAGAGAGAAACGGGACGGAAGGAGGACAGAGAGAGAGAGAAACGGGACGAAAGGAGGACAGAGAGAGAGAAACGGGACGGAAGGAGGACAGAAAGAGAGAAACTGGACGGAAGGAGGACAGAAAGATAGAAACGGGACGGAAGGAGGACAGAGAGAGAGAAACTGGACGGAAGGAGGACAGAGAGAGAGAAACTGGACGGAAGGAGGACAGAGAGAGAGAGAAACGGGACGGAAGGAGGACAGAAAGATAGAAACGGGACGGAAGGAGGACAGAGAGAGAGAAACGGACGGAAGGAGGACAGAGAGAGAGAAACGGGACGGAAGGAGGACAGAAAGAGAGAAACGGGACGAAAGGAGGACAGAGAGAGAGAAACGGGACGAAAGGAGGACAGAGAGAGAGAAACGGGACGGAAGGAGGACAGAGAGAGAGAAACTGGACGGAAGGAGGACAGAAAGATAGAAACGGGACGAAAGGATGACAGAGAGAGAAACGGGACGGAAGAGAGAGAGAAACGGGACGGAAGGAGGACAGAAAGATAGAAACGGGACGAAAGGAGGACAGAGAGAGAGAAACGGGACGGAAGGAGGACAGAAAGAGAGAAACGGGACGGAAGGAGGACAGAGAGAGAGAAACTGGACGGAAGGAGGACAGAAAGATAGAAACGGGACGAAAGGATGACAGAGAGAGAAACGGGACGGAAGAGAGAGAGAAACGGGACGGAAGGAGGACAGAAAGATAGAAACGGGACGAAAGGAGGACAGAGAGAGAGAAACGGGACGGAAGGAGGACAGAAAGAGAGAAACTGGACGAAAGGAGGACAGAGAGAGAGAAACGGGACGGAAGGAGGACAGAGAGAGAGAAACGGAGAAACGGGACGAAAGGAGGACAGAAAGAGAGAAACGGGACTAAAGGAGGACAGAAAGAGAGAAAGAGAAACGGGACGAAAGGAGGACAGAGAGAGAAACGGGATGGAAGAGAGAGAAACGGGACGGAAGGAGGACAGAGAGAGAAACGGGACGAAAGGAGGACAGAGAGAGAGAAACGGGACGGAAGGAGGACAGAGAGAGAGAAACGGGACGGAAGGAGGACAGAGAGAGAGAAACGAGACGAAAGGAGGACAGAAAGAGAGAAACGGGACGGAAGGAGGACAGAGAGAGAGAAACGGGACGAAAGGAGGACAGAGAGAGAGAGAAACGGGACGAAAGGAGGACAGAGAGAGAGAGAAACGGGACGAAAGTAGGACAGAGAGAGAGAAACGGGACGGAAGGAGGACAGAGAGAGAGAGAAACGGGACGGAAGGAGGACAGAGAGAGAGAAACGGGACGGAAGGAGGACAGAGAGAGAGAGAAACGGGACGAAAGGAGGACAGAAAGAGAGAAACGGGACGGAAGGAGGACAGAGAGAGAGAGAAACGGGACGGAAGGAGGACAGAGAGAGAGAAACGGGACGGAAGGAGGACAGAGAGAGAGAAACGGGACGAAAGGAGGACAGAGAGAGAGAAACGGGACGGAAGGAGGACAGAGAGAGAGAGAAACGGGACGGAAGGAGGACAGAAAGAGAGAAACGGGACGAAAGGAGGACAGAAAGAGAGAAACGGGACGGAAGGAGGACAGAGAGAGAGAGAAACGGGACGAAAGGAGGACAGAGAGAGAGAAACGGGACGGAAGGAGGACAGAGAGAGAGAGAAACGGGACGAAAGGAGGACAGAGAGAGAGAAACGGGACGGAAGGAGGACAGAGAGAGAGAGAAACGGGACGGAAGGAGGACAGAGAGAGAGAAACGGGACGGAAGGAGGACAGAAAGAGAGAAACGGGACGGAAGGAGGACAGAGAGAGAGAAACGGGACGAAAGGAGGACAGAGAGAGAGAAACGGGACGGAAGGAGGACAGAGAGAGAGAAACGGGACGAAAGGAGGACAGAAGCTGAGAGGGGAACCAGACAGATGTGAGGAACGCTGACGGCTCAGACGCAGAAATAATACTCGAGATGCCTGCGTGTGTATAAATAAATACAGAAATAAACCGCCGAACAGACGAGGGAGAGAACAAGTAAGAGAGTCGAAGAAGAAGAACAACAACAACAACGACAGCAAAGCCCGGAACAAACAAGAGGAGCAAAGAAGAGAGAAGGAGGAAGAATCACTCCAGAACTCCTACTGGTTGAAAAGGGATTAGAAGAGAGAGAAGTGTGTGTGTGTGTGTGTGTGTGTGTGTGTGTGTGTGTGTGTGTGTGTGTGTGTGTGTGTGTGTGTGTGTGTGTGTGTGTGTGTGTGTGTGTGTGTGTGTGTGTGTGTGTGTGTGTGTGTGTGTGTGTGTGTGTGTGTGTGTGTGTGTGTGTGTGTGTGTGTGTGTGTGTGTGTGTGTGTGTGTGTGTGTGTGTGTGTGTGTGTGTGTGTGTGTGTGTGTGTGTGTGTGTGTGTGTGTGTGTGTGTGTGTGTGTGTGTGTGTGTTACCAACTCCATCACTGTGGTTTACATGTGAGAGCTACGACACCAGAAGTATAATAAGCAGATTGTGTGTTTCTGCGTCGTTGGTGTCGAGAGGGCGATAAGCGTGAGTGTATTGTGTGTACTATAATAATGTATATTTGAGCATCAAATCGGATAAAAACGGAACAGAGATTGTTATCGTTTTACTTTAATTTACGTTTTTTAAGTTTTTGCTTCACGTGTCCGGTAAGTTTGGCCTCCTGTAATTTAATGATAATAATTAAATAAAAAAAGAATTATGGCGATAACAAGATAAAGGGCGCTATAAGAAAATAACAACAATAAAATCAGAAGTACGTAAAAACAATCAACGAGGGATCTTTAAATGAATAAAAAAACGTCAGCAGACAAGAAAAAGAAGAAAAGAAACAGAAAAAAGACCCAAAAAAAGCATCGAGGTGGACTGAGAACACACACACACACACACCTGGGGAACCTGGGAGAGCGACAGGCCCTCGCTGTTATAGGTCTACTTATTCAGGCTACCTGAGGGGAAGTCTGACCTGTCTGTGTGTGTGTGTGTGGGAGGGGGGGTGCATGCTGTCGCTGTGAGCGGGTGCACCGTTGCTTCTTTCAGGCGGGACGGAGGGAAGTAATTCATCTTCCTCTCACATAAATAGCTTGATACAGAGTCCAGAGGGAATAGGTGCAGTTTATAGAAAAATCATAACGACTCCACAGACAGCAGGAGGCTCACAATGAAAGGGGGGGGGGGGGGGGGGGGGGGGGGGGGGGAGAAAGAGGGGAAACCAGCTGGAGTAGATTCAGGCGATTTCTGTAAGGCCACTTCCATCTCAGAAAGAAAAAGTAGGGGGAATTAGTGTGTGTGTGTGTGTGTGTGTGTGTGTGTGTGTGTGTGTGTGTGGCTTGCAGAGAGGGAAACAGTGCGACACAGAGGTTGAATTATTCATCCGAGGTTCCATTTACTGAAATATTGATGCTCAGACGATCATTTCGTCCTTCCGTCGTCGGGTGATTGTGCCGTACCGCTGCCCGCGGTTAGCTTAGCTTAGCGTAAAAGACTGAAAGCGGGTGGTAACTGCTAGCCTGGCTCTGTCACATGGTCTAACGCTGCCGACCACAAACAGCTCCAACGCTCACTAATCCACACGTCGGCTCTTCCCGTTGACCCGTAAACAACAATGAAAAGTGTAACGGTGACAATTTGCTCCTCTTCATTGGCAAAGAAAATTATAACTTTTTCATTGTTTGCGGACCAGATCTCTTTTATGGCAACGGTCGTTAACGGCGACCCTTCACGCAAATGCAACAACAACAACAACAACAAAGGCAGTAGACCAGCTGGTTCAGAAGGATGTAGGGTATAGTGTGTATAATAAGAATATAGTGTGTGTCTCACACACACACACACACACACACCTTCTCCAGCCAGAGAGACAATTAACCCCGGTCTTAATGAGCGGCGCTGGAGAAACAACCCCCTCCCAGAGACCCCATAAATATTTCACCAGCCTGTGTTCACACCCCCCGAGCCTGAACAACAACAACAACAACCACAACAACAACAGCAGCAGCACAGAAACCAGGGCACACTCACTCCGAGCTCAACGCGTCTCACGTAGAGAACACATCTGCTCTGGATGCATTTTGACCACGTGTTAAAAACATGTCTCCGAAATAAGAAAAAGAGAAAAGAAGGAGAGGGGGGGGGGGGATATGGAACAAGAGAAAAGAATAAGTGCACTTCCACGAGCTGCTTTGCATCTTGTGAGTGTGTGTGGAGGTATTTTTAGAGGCAGGTCTGGAGCTGCACTGCGGGGCGCTCGCTTCTCAAAACAGCGTGACGGCTGAGAAGAGTTGAAGGAAAATCAACCCCTCAGTGAACCCCTCCATCCCTCCATCCCTCCACCCTTCCATCCCTCCATCCTTTCTTTCTTTCAGTCCTGCACCGCTGGCTCGCTCACGCCGTCTTGATCTTCGGACGTCTTCTCCGTCCACCAACGGGCCTCTTGAGGGAAGGTCAGCTCCTCCCCTCCTCCATCCCATCACCACCGCTCTTCACTCTTGACTGCAGCGCCTTGTTAGCCGCGAGGCCTCGTTAGGACTCGCTTAACGACGAGAGAGAGAGAGAGAGAGAGAATCGGCTGCAAACCCAACGAGAGACAAAATAAAATGACAGCAGAAAGGTATAAAAAAAAAAATATATATATATATATATATATATATATATATATATATATATATATATATATATATATATATATATATATATAAATAAAAAAAATAAATGCGAGGTGTGAAACAGAGAGAGAGTGAAACGTTAGAGAACACAGAGAGAGTCTGCAGAGAACTCGGAGAGTGAAAGCTAAGGGAGGTGAGATGAAATTGTGTTTCTCTCCTCCATCACATGCTCGGCTGAGAAGTGATGTCTGACAACACTGGAGGCCGGGGAGGACCGTCGCTCACTCCCGTCCCTCTGGGGGGGGGGGGCGCCGCAGTGAGAATGAGGTCATTGTGTGTGTGTGGGAGCGGGCGGGTGGGGGTGGGGGGGGGGGACCAGGTACACGGCTTCCTCGCCACCTCACATCTCTGCTGGAACCCTCTCGCCACGTGAAGGAGGTGTCATTTTGGAAATTGAAGTGACCCGAAAACAGATTATACGAGCGCAGAAGGAACGAACAGATCCAGGTGCACTCACGAGCTCAGGTAAAGGGTCCCCCCCCCCCCCCCCCCCCCCGCTAGATTAAAAATGAAATGTGTGTGCGTGAGTGACTTTAATGTCTGTTCGCTTTATCTGAAAGATCTGCGTCAACATCTACAGCTTTGTTTGAAACCTGACGACTTGGTGTGAATTACTCTGGGCTGCTGGGCGTGTGTGTGTGTGTGTGTGTGTGTGTGTGTAGTCAGGATGAGCCTGTTCACACCAGCCGCCTCCCTCTTGGATCATGGCACTGTGACAGATTGTCTCAATGCCTGTGTGTGTGTGTGGA
Organism: Cyclopterus lumpus; assembly: GCF_009769545.1. Lineage (NCBI taxonomy): Eukaryota > Metazoa > Chordata > Actinopteri > Perciformes > Cyclopteridae > Cyclopterus > Cyclopterus lumpus. Next base: position 13,780,081 of record NC_046988.1, read on the forward strand.
GGCCAGGTGTGAGACAGGTACAGCATTTCCTGGCAGGACCCGGCGCAGGAGGGCTGACGGGAGTCAGTGTGGGATGCAACACACACACACACACACACACACACACACACACACACACACACACACACACACACACACACACACACACACACACACACACACACACACACACACACACACACACACACACACACACACACACACACACACACACACACACACACACACACACACACACACACACACACACACACACACACACACACACACACACACACACACACACACACACACACACACACACACACACACACACACACACACACACACACACACACACACACACACACACACACACACACACACGTTGAGGTGACGTGAAGACTCGGCGACAAGAAGCGTACGAGATGTTTAATTGGACATTCTGCTCAGGTACCAGCGAGCAACAGGGAATTGGACCGGCGCGCGTCGGCCCGCTGCTTTTAATTACACTGGCAACACTCGCGTGGGGAGAGAGAGAGAGAGGGAGGGATGAAACGGAGAGAAGACAAGAGAGGCAAAGCGAGAGAAGAAACAGGCCGATGATTAAGGAAGGAATACTGACGGGGACGAGTAAAAAAAAATAAATAAAATAAAACCATCACGTCGACACGCGGAGAGAAATGGAAACAGGCCAACGACAAGGACGCCTCACGTTGCATCATATCAACCCGTCACCCGGCTGTCACTTAATGGAATAAAGTCGTCCTCAACACATGAGACATAAACTGTGCTATTTGTGTAGTAAGTATATAAAAAAGGAGACGGTTTCAACTAAATAAATGAAATTCATTGCGGTAATTAAATGTAAAATAGGTTGTTTTTGTGTCTCATCTTTCTGTTGACAGATTTGGCACAGTCTTCAAATAATATATATTTATGTTATGATCGTATCTAGAATATATGACCTAACACAATGCTGAAACACCCCCTTATAAAGTAATTAAAGTGCCTCGAGAACTTTTAAAGCGCTATACAAATAAAATGTATTATTAATATTAATTATAAAAGTTTAGCTCCGGTTTGTTTGCCATTCGTGATAATTACATTATCGACCTATAAATAAATAAAAAAAGGATTCCTTCCCTTTGAAGGGCATTATTATGCTACTACAGTAAATTATCATTAAAGTGATAAGTGGCATAAAAATGGGAAACATCCGATTCTTTAGCTGCTAAATGCTCTGCGATGTGTCCGCGGTCGCTCCTGTTGCCGGGCAGGAATCGCACGGTCGGGGGTTTTCTAGAACCGTTCCACTGGAAATGACGCTCGCGAGAGCAGAAGGAGGACAAAGATTATTAATAAATGAGCTGAAAAATTGCTAAAATGCTCCGTTGAGCTGAGAGTGGGTTCGTCACTATAAAGAAATATTTAATATTCGCTGCGTGTTTCTCTTCAGTCCGTCTGTGTACAGAAAGCTATTGCAGAGGCATTAAATGTTTAATAACAGATATTATTTGATCAAGTTATCTGGTGAGAACTGGATTTCAAACCTCCACTTTCTAAAGAAAACCACACAGCAGAGCCATTGTTCAAACTTCGGTATCAATGAGCCGACATCTACGATCCAAATGCACATTTAATACGATCCCTCTGATCCTCCGTAATGAAATCTCTCCCCTTCCACCAGCTGAGGATGAGCACAAACCAAATATGACGACAATCAGATGGTTGCCAAGCCTCCTTTCCAAGACTGACAGAAAGATAATTACAAAGGTCCCGTGATTTATTTAGACGTCGGTAAATATTCCGTGTACGAACAGCCGTGGGATGAAAAGAGGATTATTTATTATATCAACTCACACACACGACGATAATGATTAACACAGATTATTATCATGGTTCCCCACTTCTCATCCGTCACAAGAGGTACACACTGAGGTACACACAAGAGGTACACACTGAGGTACACACAAGAGGTACACACTGTGAGGTACATACAAGATGTACACACAAGAGGTACACACTGTGAGGTACATACAAGATGTACACGCTGAGGTACACACAAGATGTACACACTGTGAGGTACATACAAGATGTACACGCTGAGGTACACACAAGATGTACACACTGTGATGTACACACTGAGGTACACACAAGAGGTACACACAAGAGGTACACAGAAGATGTACACACTGATGTACACACAAGATGTACACACAAGATGTACATACTGTGAGGTACACACAAGATGTACACAAGAGGTACATACAAGAGGTACACACAAGATGTACACACTGTGAGGTACACACAAGAGGTACACACAAGAGGTACACACAAGATGTACACACCCTGAGGTACACACAAGAGGTACACACAAGAGGTACACACTGTGAGGTACACACAAGAGGTACACACAAGAGGTACACACAAGAGGTACACACAAGAGGTACACACTGTGAGGTACACACTGAGGTACACACTGAGGTACACACTGTGAGGTACACACTGAGGTACACACAAGAGGTACACACTGTGAGGTACACACTGAGGTACACACTGAGGTACACACTGTGAGGTACACACTGAGGTACACACTGTGAGGTACACACTGTGAGGTACACACAAGAGGTACACACAAGAGGTACACACTGAGGTACACACAAGAGGTACACACAAGAGGTACACACTGAGGTACACACTGTGAGGTACACACAAGATGTACACACAAGAGGTACACACTGAGGTACACACTGAGGTACACACTGAGGTACACACTGAGAGGTACACACAAGATGTATACATATTATAGACAAGCCCCCCCCCCCCCTTCTGCTTCCAGGCTTAATGCTAAGCTAAGTCCAGCTAATCGCTCACTTGAGCTTCTTATGTAGCGTACAGATGTAATTAGAATGATCTAATTTTACTCCCAGCAAGAAAACCAATAAGCATAATTCCCCAAAAATAATAGAACTGTTGCTTTAAAAAAAATAATCGAAAATATCGACTTAATTTACAACGAGACATAAAGCACGTGCATATTGATGGGCATGAATTATCGTAACGTTTCCGGTTCAATCTGGTGTGGACCCTGTAAATCGACTTCCTCCTTCCACCGTTAAAATATATATTTAAAGAAACGTTATTAGGTAAAAACAAATACACGAGTCTCTCATTAAGTACGAGCTAATTTTGAGGCTTTGTGTCGAGATCACAACGTGTTTTTGGCACATTTGTCTATAAAAAAATACAATTTTTGTAATCTGTCGACCCACACAAGCAGGTAGAACACACACACACACACACACACAGCCTCATCGATCAGAAGCGCTCTCCCTCGAGGATTACATCATTGCCCAGCAAATAGCCAATCAGAGCACAGCTGAGACTGTCCGCTCTGTGAACCCATCTCCTGGAAAAGAGAAGGTAATAAAGAAAGAGCTGCTGCTGCACACACACACACACACACACGCACACACACACGCACACACACTATTCCGGTCACGTCACAAAGAGGCATTGATATCACTCCCTCGGGAATCGAGTGTTTTCATATAAACCTGCTCCACTGCCCCCCCCCCCCCCTTGAGTTACTGCAACAACGGTGCATGTCAGTGGCGTTTGTGGGTCATTTTCACACACACACACACACACACACACACACACATCACTACCTCTCACATACACAACAGTGCGTCGTTGAAAAACAACAAATGTGTACAGTAGAGGCTGAAGTTGGCGCGTGAAGAGGAACGGTGCGTTTAGGTGCCGACTCTGCGTCTGTTGCATAATATATTACTTACGTCAGAGGTCATTGGTCAAACTACTTGAATTGTGTGTTGCCTGTATACATATATTTATCTTCTATTTATGGTTTCCACAGTGATAATTCCACCTTCCATTGGTACTCTGTCCCCCCCCCCCCCCCCCCCCCCCCCCCCCCCCCGGGAGTGTAACTCACCTTGATGTAGCCGCCGATCGAGACCAGAAGGGAGTCGTCCGGGGAGAAGTGCAGGTCGGTCACCCAGCCGCCGTGGAGCGAGTCCATGCCGTCTTTACCGTCACGGGAACAGATCCTCAGCAAGGAGCCGTCCTCGGCGCTCCAGAGCTGTGACGGGAACATGACGCACGAATCGTAAAAAAAAATAAAAATAAAAAAAGTCAAGGATTACGACTGAAGGACGCTAAAAAAACAAACAACGTTATGAGCGATTATTACATTGTTTTGGATTCATGCCAGCTGGTGTTGTGCGCACATCAAGCGGCTGGAGGTTGTCGTGGGTGGTTTTAGTTGTTGTGATCACATGACAAATTATGGCATTTTGATTATGTGATAACAGGCGAAAGAGGGGAGATCATAATAATGTTCTCTGGCATCGGAGGGGCCCCTAAACCCCCCCCAACCCCACCCCCCCCCCCCCCCGAAGGTCACGTGACCATCACTAAACGCCATCTGCGTGTCTTTTTTTTTTTGTGTGTGTCAAAGATGAAACCTTCGTGCTCAATAATAAAAATAAAAAAAGTGGAACTCGCACGAGGATATATATTCAGCGCGGATCGAAACGAGGAAAAAAATTTTTTACCCACAATGCAGCGGGGTTGTGTTGCGGCACATCGGGTGTCGATTTGCAGCCGGTTATGCAAGCAACCGTTCACATGGCGCGTCCGTTTTTTGACAATGACACATCACACGTACGGCTATATTTAACACTTGGGATGCCTTTTGTGCGGAATGACTCACATTCGTTTCCATGGAAACGGGGGTGAGATTTCAGCGCGGCTTATGTAATTTGGAATCCGATGGATTCGTCCATTTCTCAGAGGCCACCAGAGGGCGTTAACCCCTCGTTGACTGCAGGCTGACCATCCACATCTTCCTCTACTTTACCTACTCAGTCAAACTTTTCATTTGCAGTGTGTAGTGTGTGTGTGTGTACACACTACACACTATACACACTACACACACACACACACACACTACACACACACACACGTGCTGCAGATAAAAAACATTTTTTAAAAGCCTTGGGGATTAAATTTGGCAGCCCGAGTCCTCTCCTTCACCCCCCCCACTGTCAGACATCTCCTCCTCTTCCTGCTCTCTTCATCACAACTTCCTCACACAACCTGCATCCCCCCCCCTCCGTCTGAGACGCCTCCTTCCTTTCATCTTTCTCTGCAGCAATCACGGTGGTGTTAGTAAGCACTAACGTAATTATGGGGTGATCTCTGGAATGAATGTTGACTGCTGTAAATGAGGTTTTTTTTGTATGTTGTGTTGCAAATTGGATGGTTTCATACTAGCAACACGGCAACACACTGATGCGAGGATATGGAGGCACAAAGTGGCTTTATAAAAAAAAAAAAAGTTTTTATAGGAGGTCCACACTCAAAAAATAAGAATATACAGACGTTGGGAGGGTATTTGCAGACACAGAACACTACACACAGATTATTTTTCCAATGTTTTTTTTGGACACGCACCCGAATCTCTCCGTTGTCGTCTCCGGTCGCGAGGCGCCGGTTGTCCCAGGAGAAGCGGCAGCTCCGCACGCAGTCCTGGTGGCCGCTCAGCGTGTGGACGCACTGCCAGGACTCACAGTGCCACAACTAGGAGCAGAAAGGAATGCGTTGAGAAGCCACACATCGGTTTATTGCAAAGAATATGCTGTATCAGATGCATTTACTTCCATTTTTTTTCTCGAGCGAGTGACTAATACCAACACTGCACCTGGGAACAACAAGAATGTGTTTTCTTTCTGCAGCTCAAACCAGTCATCACCCGTTAAAAAAAAGGTCTCATGGAGATTAATGGGAGTTAATAATCGTGCGACATGCTAGTGTTTCAGCTCTGCGTCAGAATGATGACTTCTCTTTCTCTCTCTCTCTCTTTACTTTCTGTCTCTCGTCCATTGTTCCCTTTCTATTACTCCATCCTCTCCCTCCCTCCCTCCCTTCCTTCCTTACCTCCCCGATCACATCCTGTGCCGCACAGAAAATAACACGGCTCATAATTAGACACTTCATTTGGCAGCCGGCTAACTGTCTGCACACGCAGTCCCATTTCTTCTGAAGGTCAGTAGAGAAAGAAAGAAATAAAGAAGAGGAGGAGGAGGGGGAGGAGGGTGGTGGGGACTGTGCATCTTTGTGTGTTTGTGTGTTGCTCCACAAAGACACAAAGTGTTTGTGTGTGTTTTGAGCTCCGACTCGGTCTGGAGAGCAAGGACTATGGAGACTGGCTGCAAACCAGCGCCACACACACACACCTCAATTATCATCTTTGCCAAATCCATAAAACATGCACACACACACACACACACACACACTCGCTCTCTCTCCCTCTCTCAAGACCATCCATTGACAGAAGCCCAGTTGGCTGGCGAGCCAGCGGCTGTTCTTGTCGACCAAATCCAAATTCCTGTGTCTCCATCGACTGCTTTGAACAAATACCAGAGAATGTTTGTAATGTTCCTAATACTGGACATTCAGGAACAGGGGTTAATAATAATAATAATAATGCTTTCTATTTGTAAGGCACTCTTCATTCAAGAATCTCAGAGGGTTGTCGTCCGCGGGCAGAGAAGTTTAAATCCTAATGAACGGCGTTGAGAGGGAGTCAGAGTCCGGCTGTGTACTACTGCGCCCGTGGAGGACGAGTAGGAAGAGCGATGGTTTTGGAGCCGTGAGGAGGAACAAGTTTTTCCAAAAAGAAAAAACACACACACACACACACACACACACACACACACACACACACAGCTGAGTCTGCCAAAGTTAGGGCAAAGTCAAGCGCAGCAATGTTGGTGAACACACACACACACACACGCACACAAGCACACGGGCGTGGGAGGACGGACTGACCTGCAGCTAACCCGCCAGATCCGAGGCCATCTGCAGTCCCCGGTCATCACCCACGGCAACGCGCCCCGTGCGTACGCGCTGCGAGTAATGAGCTCAGACGCGGATGAGTCATAGGCCACGTCGTTACTGCCAGCGCAAACAGCAATGTCTCATCCCGTGTGTGTGTGTGTGTGTGTGTGTGTGTGTGTGTGTGTGTGTGTGCGTAAGCGTTGAACCTTTGCAGTCTTGTCAGCAGAGGTGGTGGCGAAGTGGCGTGCGTCTGGCGAGACGTGACAGGACAGGACGGCTCCCCGGTGAGCCTCGATGTCCTGCAGCTTCTCCCCGCTCTCCATGTCCCACATCTCATCGGGAAGGAAGCGAGAGATCAGGTTTTTTTCCCCAATATGATGATTTTCATGCAGCCGTTAACTGTGTACTGTGTGTGTGTGTGTGTGTGAGTGTGTGCGCGCGCATCACCATGACAGTGCCATCAAAGGACCAGGACAGCAGTCGTGTGTCCGTGGCGAGCAGCGAGAAGCGTCTGACCTGCTCCTTGTGACCCTGCAGGACTTTACACTCGCCGGACTGCCACCTCCACACCTGCAGGGGGCGACGGAGACATATAAACAGAAAATTACCCTTTTTAGCTACGAACATTACGTTACTCGAGTAGCCATTTCAATGACGGGGACGTTAGAAAAAATAAAAATATAAAATACATTGGCAAAGACACCCTCCGAAAATATGAGTGAAGAAAAAGAAACCGCATTCAATATTTAGATTATCTAAGATTGCTGCTCAGGTGTGCTCTTTAATGCGTCTGTGGAGATAAAAACTAGGCACCTGCTTGTTTTATGACAGGAGAACAAGGGTTCAACGGAGCTCAAAAGATGGGGGCGGGACAGACAGATCAATCAATCAAATCAATCAAGACGGAGAATAGCGATGAATACGGAGCGAGGCGTCAGAGAGAGAGAGAGAGAGAGGGAAGTGCTGCAGAGGATGGTCTGTCAGCAAAATGAAAAGATGAAGGAGGAGGAGAGGAAATGAGCAACAGAGCATGAACAGTAGGGGGTTGACAGACCATAACGGCCTGAAACACACACACACACACACACACACACACAGTCAACACAACAGCGGGATGGAGATAAAGAGCTAAGGAAAGGAGACAAAAGAGGGAGTGAGAAAGGTCACAGGTCGGGGAAACTGGAAGCACTGAAACACTTGAGTTTTATTCAAGGTGAGGAATGGGGGGTGTGGGGGGGTGGGGGGGGACGAGAGGGAGGTAAACACAAGAAAACATAAAGGAGAGGAAGGGAGCGACTGGGGGGGGGGAGCAGGAGGAGGAGGAGAGGAGTCGAGCCTCTACCCTCAAGGTGGCGTCCTCGGAGGACGTGATCAGGGTTCGGCCGTCCTGGCTGAACCGGCAGTGCAGCACCGTCTTGGCGTGTCCCGGCAGGGCGGCGAGGAGCTCCCCGGAGGGCAGCGCCAACACCTGGGGAGGAAGAAAAGGAACGTCAGCGACACACACACACACACACACACACACACACACACACACACAGGATCCAGATCATCAGCAACGAGGCCCGGAGTTCAGATATATTTCAGTTTTTAAAGTAGTTTGGAGAAAACTACTGAAGGGCATGAATGTACAGAAAATGAGTAGAAATATTGTAGACTGTATAATATATAAATATATATATTTATTGAGGCTCATGTAGATAGTTATGCTATACTCAGTGGGTGAATAAACCCCGACAGAGTCACATGTTGTTGCTGCTGCTGCTGCTTGATGGCGATAAGCAGATCAAAAAGAAAGCGCGAGCTTCTAAAACGAGCCCGTTCGGGGAGGGGTCCCTCAAAGCAGTTGTTTTTTGTTTTTTTAATGCCCTCCAAGAAGGTCAACTGGATGGTTGCTAACGCGACGTCCCGGAGGCTGCAGCGAGTCCTCCACGGGGTCCCGGAGGAGCTCCGAGGGACGGCTGGTTCGCCCAATGAGGGGAGAGAAAGGTATTCAAGATGTACAACTGGTACATATTACAAGGAAATAGCCCACAATAACGTGACAATGTAGCCTATTTTAAAACAGGCCTTGTTTTCTGGGTATTTTTAAACATAATTATGAGAAATCCCCGTCTTGTTAATGCGTTTTAATGTTTACTTCTAACTATTAAGTCGGGGCAAATATCTCATTCCTTATTAAAAACCATCCACGGATGATGTTTATCCGTTTTTGGCTTTCCGGCGGCCTGAATATTCACCACGATGAATGTTTCCCACTTATCGATACCCAAAAAAAAAGAGAGGCTGATTACGGTATTATGGAGGTGAAACATGAGCATAGATTACAACAAAAATATTTTGCGGCACTCAAATTTTTCTTATTAACCTCCGGATAGATTTTGTCTGCAACTTTGTACACGATAAACCACTTGAAGTCAGACGTAAACAATCATTTAAATTTTTTTTTTTTTTTAAAAAGGGAATAAAGCAAAGCAGTTGGATAAAAGTATAAAACAAAAACCAGAGCGCTGAGATTTTAACCAGCAACTACAAAATCCTCTCAGGAGGAGAGGGTTGCAGTGTGTGTGTGTGTGTGTGTGTGAGCAGAACGAGCCTCGGGGCTCGGCGGCCATGTTTGTCGAGCTCCACGCGCCGAAGACGTCACACACTCGGCTCAAGGACTTATGGGATGGCGCAGTCAGCAACAAATGCCTGAGGGGCGTTTTGGTGAAAAAACAAACAGCCGGCTAATGTAAAGAGGCAAGATGGGGAACAGTTGTTTTAAATACTTCTACCGGGGGAACGGAAACACACACACACACACACTCGTTTTGCATGCGTGTGTGTGTGTGTTATTTTGGGTGATTCCTGAGGAGTTTGAGACACACACACACACACAAACACACACACGCGCACACACACACAATGCACTTGTTATGCATGTGTGTGTGTTATTTTGGGTGATTCCTGAGGAGTTTGAGACACACACACACACAAACAGATGTTACTCTTTCCCTACCACACACACACTTTAAAAAAGGGGAAAGGAAACGACCACTGCGGTGGTCTAAAGGCACCTGGAGAACCTCCAGCTACACCGGGGCTCCCTCTGGTGTTTGCTCACAGGTACTACGGCCGGCAGAAGAACCTCTGGACTCGAGGATGATAAAAAAAAAAAAGAGGTGAAGTTGGATAAAACACTAAATGTAACATAAAGGAATGTTTGCACGAATAATTTAGACGTCTAGATTGTTGGTTCATGACTCGCTGCATTGGACTATAAAAAAAAAAGTTCATTTTGACAAATATTAAAGACTTTTGGATGATTTTCATATAATAAATGTCCACAACTTCTGCAGGAAAAATGAATTGTTTCAAACAGAGAGACATTTTAAATAGATAATTGTGCGCATCAAGCATGTCATTATTCTTCAACGCTCTTGCCAGCTCTGTTTACTAATCATTTGTTCTTCTTGAAGGCTGCTAATCCTCTCGTGTCTGTGGCGCCACGAGGCCGTAATTACAACGATTAACCCCCGCATTCCTTTACGACTACGGGACCTTTTTAATTAAATAATTAAGAGTTATCTCCGGCGTGGGACGCCGGCCCGGCTGCAGCGGAGATAATAACTGTCTGCATATGTGTGGGAGTTTTCTGGGATGTCCAGTACAGCTGCAACCGGGTGCACGACATGCAAGAAAAAACAAACAAAGGGGGAGGAGCTATAAACAAAAGTTTTTTTGTTTTTTTTTAAAAGGTGGTAAAATATGAAAGTAGAGAGCAGGAGTGTTGAGTATACAGGTCACAGGTAGTGGGGAGAAGGAAGAGGTGCTCCGAGTTGACTCAACACACAGCTGACAGGACGGATGAGAAAGGGGGCGGAGCTAATGTAAGATCTCAACTTGGTCTGAAAAGAAAATACACCTCATTCAGCGACACACACACACACCTCATTCAGCGACACACACACACACACCTCATTCAGCGACACACACACACACACACCTCATTCAGCGACACACACACACACACACACCTCATTCAGCGACACACACACACACCTCATTCAGCGACACACACACACACACACACCTCATTCAGCGACACACACACACACACCTCATTCAGCGACACACACACACACCTCATTCAGCGACACACACACACACACCTCATTCAGCGACACACACACACACACACACCTCATTCAGCGACACACACACACACCTCATTCAGCGACACACACACACACACACCTCATTCAGCGACACACACACACACCTCATTCAGCGACACACACACACACACACCTCATTCAGCGACACACACACACACACACCTCATTCAGCGACACACACACACACACACACCTCATTCAGCGACACACACACACACCTCATTCAGCGACACACACACACACACACACACACCTCATTCAGCGACACACACACACACCTCATTCAGCGACACACACACACACACCTCATTCAGCGACACACACACACACACACACCTCATTCAGCGACACACACACACACCTCATTCAGCGACACACACACACACACACCTCATTCAGCGACACACACACACACACACCTCATTCAGCGACACACACACACACACCTCATTCAGCGACACACACACACCTCATTCAGCGACACACACACACACCTCATTCAGCGACACACACACACACCTCATTCAGCGACACACACACACACACACCTCATTCAGCGACACACACACACACACCTCATTCAGCGACACACCTCATTCAGCGACACACACACACCTCATTCAGCGACACACACACACACACACCTCATTCAGCGACACACACACACACCTCATTCAGCGACACACACACACCTCATTCAGCGACACACACACACACCTCATTCAGCGACACACACACACACACACACACACCTCATTCAGCGACACATACACACACACCTCATTCAGCGACACACACACACACACACACACACCTCATTCAGCGACACACACACACACCTCATTCAGCGACACACACACACACCTCATTCAGCGACACACACACACCTCATTCAGCGACACACACACACACACACACACACACCTCATTCAGCGACACACACACACACACACCTCATTCAGCGACACACACACACACACACACACCTCATTCAGCGACACATACACACACACACACCTCATTCAGCGACACACACACACCTCATTCAGCGACACACACACACACCTCATTCAGCGACACACACACACACACACACACACCTCATTCAGCGACACACACACACACACCTCATTCAGCGACACACACACCTCATTCAGCGACACACACACACACACACACACACCTCATGCAGCCACATACACACACACACACATACACACACACACCTCATTCAGCGACACACACACAAACACACCTCATTCAGCGACACACACACACACACACACACACACACCTCATTCAGCGACACACACACACACCTCATTTAGCGACACACACACACACACCTCATTTAGCGACACACACACACACACACACCTCATTCAGCGACACACACACACACACACACACCTCATGCAGCCACACACACACACACACACACACAAACCTCATTCAGCCACACACAAACCTCATTCAGCCACACACACACACACCTCATTTAGCGACACACACACACACACACCTCATTCAGCGACACACACACAAACACACCTCATTCAGCGACACACACACACACACACACCTCATGCAGCCACACACACAAACCTCATTCAGCGACACACACACACACAAACCTCATTCAGCGACACACACACAAACACACCTCATGCAGCCACACACACACACAAACCTCATTCAGCGACACACACACAAACACACCTCATTCAGCGACACACACACAAACACACCTCATTCAGCGACACACACACAAACACACCTCATTTAGCGACACACACACACAAATACACCTCATTCAGCGACACACGCACACACACACACACACCTCATGCAGCCACACACACAAACCTCATTCAGCAACACACACACACCTCATTCAGCGACACACACACACACACCTCATTCAGCGACACACACACACCTCATTCAGCGACACACACACACCTCATTCAGCGACACACACACACACACACACACAAACCTCATGCAGCCACACACACACACAAACCTCATTCAGCGACAAACACACACCTCATTCAGCGACACACACACACACACACACCTCATTCAGCCACACACACCTCATTCAGCGACACACATCTCATTCAGCGACACACACACACAAACCTCATTAAGCCACACACAAACCTCATTCAGCCACACACACACACCTCATTCAGCGACACACACACACACCCACCTCATTCAGCAACACACACACAAACCTCATTCAGCCACACACACACACACACACACACACAATGTGTGACAACACAACTACTGACAACACGGTCTATGTAGATATAAACAGCTCATTATAAGCTTATATATAACACAACAATTGGTAGTTTAAAGAGATTATATAATGATAAAAACATGGTTATTAATATTATTCTCAGTTTCTGCCTTGATCCGACACACTGCTCCTTTAAGAAGTGCTGGATGAGATGTTGATAGATACCGTTGTTAATTGTTTTACAGTCCAAAGACGTAATAAAATGTGCATTGCTTGATGAACATTGCCGTCACACTCTCACACACACACACACACGCCAGTCTCGATGTGTCTCTACCTGCACGGTGCCGTCTTCCTGGCCCAGGGCCACAGCGGAGGGCCGTCTGCACATGCACGTGCAGCGGATCCTGGACGACTTCTCCTCCGACTGGAACAGCACCGATCCCGTCCGGCCATCACGGACCTGACACACACACACACACACAGTTTCCCATGACACCTTGATGAAGGCACCATCATTGCACAGCGATACTCGGCCCTTCCAGCTCACCTGCAGCCGGTTGCAGTAGTCTGCGGCCGACACCACGATCGCGTCCTCGTTGAAGAGGACGTCGGAGTCTCTTTTCAGGCAGACGGCCGAGGAGGTGTGCACCTTCTTAGTCTCCCACAGCTGGGAGAAAACACGGGAGCGTTATATATTTACATTATATTTACATTTACATTATATTGCGTCTCCACCCCCCACTATGATGGTGGGCTTTTAATCCACCTCCCATTAGTTCTTACTCTTTTAACAACTCGTCTTTGATTTCGTGATTTATTCTTCTTCTTTTCTTTTTAATACTGCAATAGTTCAAAACTCTGGTTTTGAAAAAGTGATGCAAAATAATGATAATCTAGATGAAATTCTGGAGCCTAAAAAGCAGTTTGTGCAGAATTCTGCTGCAGCTTCGCATAAAAAATATTATTATTAAAATAATAAAATAAAGTTTCATAGAGAATTTGCACCAAAAGTGAGGAAACAGAGAGCAGTTAGTCAACCTGTGACGCTCCGTGTGAGACAGAGCACATCTTACACACACACACACACACACACCCTGACAGTCTGGTCGTCGGAGCAGGAGAGCAGCTGTGAGCCGTCAGCAGAGAACTGGACACGCTGCACCCAACTCAGGTGACCACTGCAGTCGGCCATCTTCTTATTGGCCTCCAAGTCCCACAGCTGGAAGACACACACACACACACACACACACACACAAAAAAGAGATTATATATATATTACATCATGAAAAAAAAGATACTACATTTATTGTGTGATTGTGTGTGTGCTAGTATGCCCCGCACACCTCCACAGTGTAGTTTGAGAGCGCAATCGCCAGCAGGTTACTGGTAGGGCAGGCGTGGCAGTATTGCACCGTGCTCAGGCGATTCGTTCTGATCTCCAACAACATCTCCGACGTCTCCACGTCGAACACCTGAGAAGCAGAGACACACACACACACACACACACACACACACACACCTTCTTACTTGTGCAATAAAATGTGGGTTCACCCACTTTTAAGGCGATAATTAGTCCTGTTCACACAAGAGCTCGACCAATACTAGCTTTTTTGAGGCCAATATCAATATTTGACCGTTTTTAACAAACATACCATTAAATAAATCTATCATCAGCGCTCCCTGGTGGACAAACTGTGCAACGGCAACACCGTTTCTAAAGGACCTCAAATACATCTTTGGCTTTTCTGTACTGCAATTTATCAACGCCAATATAACTGTGATGCGTCAGGCACACCAAAATAATAACGACATCTACTATAAATTAACGTTGTATGTATTGAACATATATTTAAAATCTTGAGACTCTCTGGAAGACAAAGTGACAAACAGCCTCTCCCCCCAGTCTCCTTTTCATCTGCACATCCAAACCACTTACACCCTCTTTATCACACATAACTTCCCACGCACAGCTCCACTCGTTCCAATCCGATTACACCCTTTCAAAGTAAAAGCTCACCAGAGCGGCGTTCCTGGCCGCGCATACGATGCGCTTGCCGTCCGCGGTCCAGGTGCTGCACTTGACGAGGACGTCCTCGTCACTCTCCGCAAACACGTCGCTCACGCTGATCGTCTTCCACTCGTTGGCGGACGCCACCTGGAACAGCTGCAGGCGCACACACACACACACACACACACACACACGTGGTTAGTTGCCCAAATACCGAGTGTGCATTAGTACTTAGCTGTAAGGACGTTGGTCTAGTGTCGCGGAGGTCACCTTCACGGTGCCGTCGTTGGAGGACGTGGACACGTAGGTGTCATCGGGGGAGAAACAGCAGTGGTTGACCGGCTTAAAGTGGCCAAACATGGTGTTCTGGGAGGACGGTTTGTTGAGGTTCCACAGCTGTGGAAGAAGAGAGGAAGAGAGAGGTAATTCACCCTGTGAGTGACGGCAAAAAGAGGAAGAGGAAGCAACAGTTTTCCTTTTCTTTCTTTCTATTCGATGTATATAGTTAATGTTACCACGGCCCTGAGAGGGAAAGCAAATACAGAAATGGGCTGCAAATAAAAAGGACAACACAACAACAAAATACTTTTTAAAAAACAGAACCAAATAATACAGAAACGCTGCCAGAGACGTGTTTGGTTGCGTTCTCTGCAGCGTATTATTATACTCAGAAGGACGGAGACATGGCACTCAACGAAGGGAAGGGACATTTATGGAAAAATTGGAGCTTTCAAGGTCTGAAAAAACAAAAACACACTCGCCTACCTTGACATTCAGGAAGTTGTCGTTGGAGCAGGTGGCCAGCAGGAGGCTCCGCGTGGTGTTGGTGAACTGACAGTGGTTGACCTGCTCCTCGTGCTCCTCCTCAAAGACCCGGAGCAGGATGGCCCTCTCCACGTTCCACACCTGCAGAGAGAGAAGCGCCGCTTCAAGACTTTGACGACTTTGCGTGCACTTTCCTTTTTGCGCGTTTGCGGGGGCCTGACCTTGACTTTCCTGTCGCTGGAGCAGGTTGCTAGGAGACGGTCGTCGGGGGAGAAGGCACAGCAGAGCACCTCGTCGTCGTGCGCCTGGATCTCTGCGAGCTTCTCACCGGAGGTGCTTTTAAACACCTGAGAGGGGAAGCGGCGACACAACGATGTGCATCTTCTTCCAAGTAAAAGGATCAGAATGTCACCGAGCTATGAAAGTGCCGCTTCGCTACCTTGAGCGTCTTGCTGGCTCCACTGGAGGCGATCTTGGCTCCGTCTTGGGAGAAGCAGGCGGAGTAGATGGAGCCCTGGTGGGGGTGGATCACCAGACGGGACAGGCTCTCGACGCTGCTCTTATTCCTGTGCAAAAAGCCATAATCTTGAATTGTATTTCTATAATAAAGGCTGAATAAAAAGCTTGTATACAGGTTATGGATCTGTTTTCTAGAACTATTTATCCCTCTGAAATCAGAGAATCTGTTTCCATTTCCTAATTTAAGATGAATTGTCATCCATGTTTTTCACGCAATAACTGTCCACGTTTCCGTGAAAATGAGTTTTTGTCTGCTAATTTACAAGATGACACACATTGGCCATTAATTGCAACAGAATAATGAAACCAATTAGCTTTTATCTCAATACAGCTGCAGAAATCTTACACATAACACATCTATAAAATGCACAACAAGGCCTATGGCCATACTTTATTGTAACTTCACAGAGCACCGCGGTAAACAGATGTGCTTGCTTGCGTACAGCCACTCAAAGTAGAGTTTCCCCGTGCCGGCCTGGTCCCGGGCCTGCAGCAGAGCCTGTCTGTAGACCTCGGACGTGTGCGGCTGCGACAGAGCCAGCTGCACCACGTCGGGGAAAGGACGCTGCTCCAGCTGGTGGCCGCTCAGAGACAGAAACTCCTGGAACTGACTCCGCACCTCACAGTTCTAGGGGAACGAAGAAAAGAAAATAAGTCCGCCGCAAGAAACTCGTCGGGGCACAGCTATTCTTCCCGGGGCACACAATTTAGAAACCTCTTTGTCCAGGATGGGTCCGTACTCCACATAGTCGTTGATGAGGAAAGCCGGACCCATCAACTGGGCCTTGGTGCTGACCCAGTCCAGAGAAAACATGAGCGAGTAGAGCTCCTAGTCAGGAGGAGGAGACGGAATGAGACACGATTAGCAAAAAAGAAAAAGGACCATAAGTAATGTGGAGTCAGTATACGTGTGTGTGTGTGTGTGTGTGTGTGTGTGTGTGTTACCTGGAAGAGGTTGGCTTTGGCCATGTGGTAGGTCAGAAATCTGATCCAGTAGAGACAGTCCTCATCTCCTGAGGTGGGGGGGCCATCTCTGTAGTGCTGCTGGTACTGATGCACCACCTTTTTGTGGAGGCTCTGAAACACAAAATAGAAATGTACACGTCTGCCCACTGAAACCCCCCCCCCAAAAAAAAAGAAGGACTGCAGTCCAACAGTTGGGGGCTCACCTCCAGCTGGGTGCGATTCTGCTCAACCAGGAAGTCCAGCTGGAGGTCATGGAGGTAGTACAGGTAGGGCTTGTTGTGACTGTCCACAAAGAGCAGAGACTTGTTGACAAACTCCTCGAGAATGTCCTCCACCTCCTCCGGCTCCAGCTCCCACAGAACAGACAGCACCTGGAAAAGAGGAATCACACGGTAGGTGATCTTTGGATCCTTGTTTTTAAATTTCTATTAAAAAGCATCCAGATAATAAAAGTCCAAGCACGGGCAAGGCCAGTTATTCCTGCGCAGACAGTAAACAACAACAATGTACTGTAGCACTAAGTGAAGAGCGTTGCTCTTGTTGCTGCGGCCGAACCTTGGCGGGGACTCTGATGTCCTTCTCTAGCACGGTCAGGTCCTTGTAGAGTTCTCGATGTTCATCGGGGAGGACTTCGATGCTCGCCGCCATGGCTTGGTCGAGGGCGTCGTAGTCGTAAGACGACGACTTCCTGATGCGCTTGAACTGCTTCTGCTGCAACTGGCGGAGGTAGTAAGGCCAGCGGTTGGGTTTCTCTTTGAGCAGAGCCCCGATCAGGGACACCACCAGTGGGGAACCTGAGACGATGGCACAGAGAATCAGACGTGTGTGTGTGTGTGTGTGCTAGACAACATAAGTCATATTTTCTGACGCTGTTAAACGGTCATTTAGAACACACACACACACACACACACACACACACACACACACACACACACACACACACACACACACACACACACACACACACACACACACACACACACACACACACACACACACACACGATTGCATGTAAAGACTGTTTCAGTTTCCAGACCTTTGCATTCTCTGACGATGCTGCGAGCTTCCTCAGGAAGTCCGTGGAGTTTGGTGTTCGTGTACAGGGCGAGGATCTCCATCCCCTTGTTCTCAT
This sequence comes from Cyclopterus lumpus, assembly GCF_009769545.1. Classification (NCBI taxonomy): domain Eukaryota; kingdom Metazoa; phylum Chordata; class Actinopteri; order Perciformes; family Cyclopteridae; genus Cyclopterus; species Cyclopterus lumpus. Next base: position 13,798,734 of record NC_046988.1, read on the forward strand.
CCAGACCACTCTCCACTTCCACCTCGTATATGGCGCCTACACAATAAAGCATACATTTTTGGGGAGGCACAGGAGTTTTTTCAGTGTTCATAAAAAAAATACGGTTTAATTCATTCAAGTGTGCATGTGTACGGTGTCCATGGGAGGTGAAAAGGGCACATACCACTAACAGAGTTAGTGAGGCTTCTGTTCCTGGTGGTCAAAAGTATCCGACAGTGGAGATCAAACGCTTTCAGCACTGTACTGTCCCAGATGTCATCTAGAATCAGCAGAGCTCTGAAGGCCAAACAGAAACAGACAAGTAGTCAGAGACACGGAAACTATGAAGCGGATTATCACACACGGGAGGTTGAGCTCTGTCGGCGTAATGCCATCCTCATGTTTTCTCATCCTTTTTTAACACCTTTCAATGTTATAATTTAGCTTTTTTCCAAATGGTACACATACCTTCCTTCTTCATATATCTTGTTATTTCAACAAATTGTGCAGAAAACACGGCAAATTAATTTATATGCTTGTGGATAACTGTCTAAAATAAAATAAAAGGGGTGGTATCAAGTTGTTGTCGTACCATATTGCTTTTTGTTTTGCATTTATCGCATTAATTACTGCTGTGTCATCATTCCATGCTTAAAATCAAGAAGCCCTTTGCGTTGAGGCCGGAGTCGAACAACATTAACATGAATCCGATCATGTGGATGTGAACATATAGCAACCTCGGGTATCTGCGCAGCATCAGGAAGCGCAGGCGCTCCTTGGCCTCGTCCAGAGTGTTGGGGGTCCGGTGGAGGGACTGGGAGTCGAGGCTCTGCTCCAGGCGGAAACACAATAACTGGATCTTCACCAGCAAGTCCGGTTTGTCCAGCTGGCCGATGGACAGCCAGTGGATTCCGCCGGGAAAGCACTCTGAGGATGGAGGGAGAGGAGAATGAACTACTCTTTTCTTCTTTTTTTTAGGGTTTCAAAGATGATCCCGATGATAGCTAGTGTTAGGCAGCGTCAGTCGGTGAAAGATTATTCACCTTCGAGGAGTCCGTGGTGTCTGGCGGCCTCGGCAGCCAGAACGGATTTGCCCGAGCCAGCCATGCCGAAGACGGTGACCCAGCCCGGCTCCTTCTGCAGCCGGTAGAGTTTCTCCCGGACGCGGTTCACGAGCTCCGGTCTGCTGACAAACACCACGGGCCTCTGTGGCACGCCGCCTTCACTGAGCACCGCCTGGACTGTCGAGACGAACAGGAAAAGGGATTAAGAACAAGTCGAAAGCATGAATGTAATAAAAAAAAAAAAAAAAGGTGTTGACGTTTTCAGCCTTCCACGTGAATAAAATGGCATTGATGTTGAGGAGCCTGATACTTTCTTTTTTTCGCACAGACATCCCAAATATTTCCACACCAGAAACACCCACCGTGAGGTGTGCAGCAATCAGAGAGGCGGAAATGTGCCTCAGGTAACACGCGGGGCAGGTCACGGTGAAGCAGATTAGCCAAATCATTGTAAGCCTCCTTGACCATTGCATTGTAGAAGGAGATGTAGGCACGGTTGTCCTTCCTGAGCAGCAGCTCCAGCAGGGCCACAGCCTGATCCTTCCTGGTGGGCTGGAGAGAGAGAGAGACGGAGGGAGAGAGAGAGAGAGAGAGAGAGACACACACACACATACATTTCATAAGATGCATTTTACATGTAAACATGCATTATTTGCCATATTTAAGAGAGAAATGCATTTTAGTTTTTAACGGTATGTACAGTACAACGATGTACAGAAATATCTGATACAATAAAAGTATGAAAACCTAGAACTGGCGTGCACAACACGCCAATTTCTACTTTAGGTACCTGAAAATAGATTAATTAAATAACAGTGGGCAAAAAAATTATTTAAAAAATTCACAACCAAATAATGATTTTCCACTGTAATACTTTCTCCTTCACCTTCCCCACCTTAAGCAGAGGCTCACCTGGGTCCGGATCCTCTCCTCCTCGTCCACAGTCAGCACACCATCACTGACCATGTGGTCCATCAGGTAGGAGGGCTTGATGTCCTGCTCCAGCCTGTGGCGAGAGCGCAGCAGACAGCTCCGCGCCCCTTCCTCCAACGCCATCTCTGCACGACAGGCCGACCATGCAGGATCCTGTGGCACTGCAAAATCAGAGAGGACCACAGGCTACACACACACTGCAGAGCCTGTGTTAAAACCGTTTTCTGGGAAGGGTCTTTCTGGAACATGCAGGAATGTCTCCCGTTCAACCACGAGAGCATGAATGAGATCTTCTACTGTGTGCTTTTTAAAATTTTTTTATATCTACTCTGATTGGGAGAAACATTGCTTTACGCACCACACCTTACTGTCATGCTATGGCAGGAAATAGAGCTCCCCAATGTGATGCCACACATCTACAACACCATTCTATGCCGTCTTATTAAATTTCCCTAACTTATGTTGCGTCGCGGTGGTCTAAAAACATGTTCGGATTAATTCAAACACTTTTATTTTTAAAATGTACAAAAAGACGAACCCGGAAGATCCTAAAAGTGAAACTACAAGAGCTTATCAGCTGTTCACAGAAGCCCATACATAACAAGGTAAATCTCTCCAGGTACTTTTTACACAGCTCTGCAGGCCCTGTCACTCAATGTGAAACCGCATACACATGCCGACTCTTCTCCTTCGGCCACATTAGACTGACACACATTTAAATACTTGTCTCGACAAGTTCACTTCTCTCACCCTGACATGCTGGTAAATTAGACAAAGAAGAAAGTAGCCCCCGGTAGATACTTACGGACGTCTTTTTTTTTCCTTGCCGAGGAACTTAAAGTTACGTGTTAAAACTGTATATAGTTGTACGTTCTCAAAAAAAATCCAGTGTATGAAAAAGCAACGTATTTCTCTGTGAACGTTGTGCTACACGCCCTATTTCTTTTTTTTAAAGAAGAGAGCTTCCTGGTTCACAACGAAAACAACAACCCCTCCCGGTGTGGAGCAGCCAATGGCGGGGCGAGGTTTGAACCATGTGACTGGTGAGGTCACGCGTTTCGCGAATGTGTAACTAGGCAAAGTGATGCTGCATTCACTGACTCCTCGCCTGCTCGGAAACAAGGCGTCTGCTCATTTGTATGCCTTTTTTTCCGCCTTTTACTCATTTGCAACTAGTTTAACCAAATGTTGTTGTGATTAGCGCCTCGATGCTTTCCGTGAGCTAAATTTCACATTGTTTGGTAATCCAAAAAGTGTAAATTTTTGTTTGTAACTCTTATATTGCAAGGTGTTTGGACTACATGTGAAGGTAACATTACTGCCTAGTGACAGCCACTGATAAGATACTACTAAATATGGTAACACAACGGCAAGTTTAGCTTTTCTTTTTGTAAAGCTAGACAATATAATCACTGAGAATTTCCTATGATAGTGTCCAATTCACTAACATTTCCTTTTGTTAAATTACCCTCATGTTGCCTATTTAAAAATGTGCATGTTGAAGGCTCGATACAAAATTCTGAGCATATCTAGTGCCTCCACACAGCTCTCAATATGGAGACTACTGATATGGTGGTTATGAGAGCAGATCATAGATGATCGCTGACAACACACAAAGAGGGAGAGTGATTTTTAATTCTCTGTTCTGGTCGACATTACTCCTCTTATTCTTCCATCCATCCATCCATTATCACCCGCTTATCCGGGGTCGGGTCGCGGTGGCAGCAGGTTCAGCAGGCCGACCCAGGCTTCCCTCTCACCCGCAACACTTTCCAGCTCATTCTGGGGGATCCCGAGGCGTTCCAAGGCCAGCCGGGAGATATAATCCCTCAGCGTGTCCTCGGTCTTCCCCGGGGCCTCCTACCAGTTGGACGTGCCCGGAAAACCTCTAATGGGAGGCGTCCAGGAGGGATCATGACTAGATGGCCGAACCACCTCAGCTGACTCCTTACGACACGAAGGAGCAGCGACTCGACTCCAAGCTCCCCCCCTGATGTCCAAGCTCCTTACCCTATCTCTAAGGCTGAGCCCGGCCACCCTACGGAGGAAGCTCATTTCGGCCGCTTGTATCCGAGATCTGCTCCCAGGCACCCCCTTACCCTCTAGCCGTCTCTTTAACCTTTCCCGCCCGGAAAGAGAGGCTATGGAGAGCTACATCCACGACTCCCTAGCAAACGGTTTTATCCGACTCTCCTCCTCCCCTGTTGGAGCGGGGTTCTTCTTTGTAGGCAAGAAGGACCGCATGCTACGCCCCTGCATCGATTACCGTGGTCTTAATGAGATCACCGTTAAAAACAAATACCCTCTCCCTCTCATTGACCCTGCCTTTGAGCCCCTCCTCAAGGCCACTGTGTTCTCCAAACTGGACCTCCGTAATGCCTACCACCTCATTCGGATCCGGGAGGGAGATGAATGGAAAACAGCCTTCAACACCCCCCTGGGCCATTTCGAGTACCTTGTCATGCCTTTCGGCCTCACCAATGCCCCTGCAGTTTTCCAAACCTTAATCAATGATGTCCTCCGTGATATGCTCAACCGTTTCATCTTTGTTTACCTGGATGATATCCTCATCTTCTCCCGCAACATGGAGGAACACACCCAACATGTCAGGCTGGTGTTGCGCCGGCTACTGGAGAACAAGCTTTTCGTCAAGGCTGAGAAATGTGAGTTCCATGTGACCACCGTCCAATTCCTTGGCTTCGTCATTCAGCAGGGCCAGGTGAAGGCAGATCCAGCAAAGATTCAGGCAGTGGTGGAGTGGCCCACGCCAACCAATCGCAAACAGCTACAGCGGTTCCTTGGTTTGGCTAATTTCTACAGAAGATTCATCCGAGACTACAGCAAAGTAGCTGTTCCCCTCACGCAACTCACATCCACTGTCTCCTCATTTTCTTGGACTCCGGAGGCAGACTCTGCATTTACCACCCTGAAGAGGTTATTCACTTCTGCCCCGGTGTTAATTCACCCAGATCCCTCTCTACAGTTCGTGGTGGAGGTGGATGCCTCTGATTCGGGGGTCGGGGCAGTCCTCTCTCAGCAGGCCCTTCAGGATCAGAAGCTACACCCATGTGCCTTCTTTTCCCGGTGTCATTCACCTGCGCAGTGCAACTACGATGTGGGTAACCGGGAGCTATTGGCTGTGGTTCTGGCGTTAGAGGAGTGGAGGCACTGGTTGGAGGGAGCAGAGCAACCGTTCATAGTTTGGACCGACCACAAGAACCTCTCTTACCTTCGCTACGCCAAGAGGTTAAACTCCCGCCAGGCTCGATGGGCTTTGTTCCTGGGTAGGTTCAATTTCACCCTCACCTACCGCCCTGACACTGTCCGATCACAAGTCTTACATTCCTCCAGGTTGGCCTGCCACCCTGGGTTCCACCGCACTCTCGCTTTCATAAGACAGCGGTTCTGGTGACCATCCATGTCCCAGGACACCCGGGCCTTTGTTTCAGCCTGCTCAGTCTGTGCCCACAGCAAGGCTTCCCACCAACCCCCGGCAGGCCAGTTGCGCCCTTTGCCTATTCCCCGCCGCCCCTGGTCCCACATAGCAGTGGACTTCGTCACTGGCCTACCGCCTTCGGAAGGTGACACCACCATTCTAACAGTCGTGAACCGTTTTTCCAAGGCGTATGCCCATAACTCCCTGATCAGCTCCGCCACAGGCATGTCCCCCTTCATGGCCTCCTTGGGATACCAACCGCCCCTGTTTCCAGACCAGGAAGAGTAAGTAGCAGTGCCCTCTGTTCAAGCAGGTCTTCGTCGGTGCCGGCGGATTTGGAAGGAGGTCCGGTCTGCGCTCCTCCGTTCAGTCGCTCGCACCAGGCACTTGGCCGACCGACGCCGAATCCCTGCACCCGCCTATCGCCCTGGTCAGAAGGTGTGGCTCTCTTCACAGGACTTGCCCCTTCAAATCGAGTCCCGCAAGCTGGGGCCCCGCTTCATTGGACCCTATGAGGTGGATAAGATCATCAATCCCTCCGCGGTCCGGCTCAAACTGTCCCCTCCTGCTCCCCCCCCTCCCTCCTTCCGGCAACTGGCAATCATCTCCGCACCCTCTCACCCTCCTCTCTGGCCTCCTCTGTTCTGTCAGCCCTCCCTTCAACCGATTCCTTCGCACTTATGCAGCCTAACTTTGCCACTGACACACTTCTCTCTACGCTGTCGTCCTCTCTTGATTCTCTCTGTCCTCTTACGACTCGAAAGGTCTGCAAGTCCTCTCCGGCTCCGTGGCTGTCCGAACCGGTGCGCGCCGAGAGAGCCACTATGCGAGCAGCGGAAAGGAAATGGCGAAAATCCAAACATGCCAGCGACCTGCTTGCCTATCAATCTCTTCTCTCCTCCTTCTCTGCGTCCATCTCTGCAGCCAAAAGTTTGTTCTATCAATCCAGAATTGAATCCTCTTTATCTAACCCTAAAAAGCTCTTCTCAATTTTTTCCAACCTCCTTGACCCCCCTGTTCCCCCCCCCCTCCCTCCACCCTTCTACCAAGCCACTTTGTTGACTACTTTACAAAAAAGATAGACGACATACGCTCTTCATTTACTAATCCATCTTCCTCAACTACACCTCCAGTAACTTCACCTTCTTCCCCCTTGTTTTCCTCTTTTATCCCCCTGTCTCCCAATCAAGTTCTTACCTTGGTAACCTCTGCCCGCCCAACCACCTGCCCCCTTGACCCCATCCCTTTTCACCTTCTCCAGTCCATTGCTCCGGACCTTCTTCCCTTTCTCACCCATCTTATTAACACCTCCCTCTCAACCGGCTGTTTCCCTAACTCTCTGAAGGAGGCAAGAGTCAACCCTCTCCTGAAGAAACCCACTCTCGACCCATCTGAAGTCAACAACTACAGACCTGTCTCTCTCCTTCCCTTCCTCTCCAAAACTCTAGAGTGAGCTATCTTTAACCAAGTCTCCTCCTTTCTTCACTGTAACAACCTTCTAGACCCCCACCAGTCTGGATTCAAGACAGGCCACTCAACAGAGACTGCCCTCCTTGCTGTCTCTGAGCAGCTTCACACTGCTAGAGCAGCCTCTCTCTCTCCTCTGTCCTCATCCTTCTAGACCTTTCCGCTGCCTTTGACACAGTGAACCACCAGATCCTCTTGTCCTCCCTCCAGGACCTGGGTATCTCAGGCACCGCGCTCTCACTCTTCTCATCCTACCTCACCGACCGCTCTTACCGGATAACCTGGAGAGGATCTGTGTCTGAGCCTTGGCCTCTGACTACTGGGGTCCCTCAGGGTTCAGTCCTTGGTCCTCTTCTCTTCTCTCTGTACACCAACTCTCTTGGCTCTGTCATTCGCTCGCATGGCTTCTCCTACCACAGGTATGCTGACGACACCCAACTGATCCTCTCGTTTCCCCAATCTGAAACACGGGTAGCAGCACGAATCTCTGCCTGTCTGACCGACATCTCTCAGTGGATGTCCGCACACCACCTGAAAATTAACCCGGACAAGACTGAACTTCTCCTCCTTCCAGGAAAAGGCTCTCCCACCCACGACCTAACTATTAACTTCAACAACTCAGTGCTGGTTCCGACTCCGACTGCCAGGAACCTCGGAGTGACGCTCGACAGTCAACTCTCCCTGACTGCCAACATTGCCGCAATAACACGCTCCTGTAGGTACATGCTGTACAACATCAGGAGAATACGACCCCTTCTCACTCAGAAGGCGGCACAGGTTCTGGTCCAGGCTCTGGTCATCTCACGGCTGGACTATTGCAACTCCCTCTTGGCAGGTCTACCTGCTAATGCCATTCGACCTCTACAGCTCATCCAGAATGCAGCTGCTCGACTGGTATTCAACCGACCGAAATTTACCCACACTACTCCGCTCCTCCGCGACCTTCACTGGTTACCGGTGGCTGCCCGCATCCGCTTCAAAACATTGGTACTTGCGTACCGTGCTGCGAACAGATCGGGTCCAGTCTACATCCAGGACATGGTCAAACCGTACACCCCAGCCCGTTCACTTCGCTCGGCTTCTGCCAATCTGCTTGTAGCTCCTTCACTTCGAGCTAAATCACGACTGTTTGCTGTGCTGGCTCCTCATTGGTGGACCGAGCTTCCCATTGACATCAGGACAGCAGAAAGTCTCTACATCTTCCGGCGCAAACTAAAAACACATCTTTTTCGACTATACCTTGAATAGGTAGCACTTAAATGCCGTAGTAGCACTTAAATGTCCCTTACCGATAGCACTTTAGTAGCACTTAAAAGGCACTTACGGATAGTACTTTGTAGTTTAACTTTATTGAAGAAATTGTACTTGCTTGATTCTTGTTGTTCTGAGTTTGGACTCACGGTTTTATGCACTTATTGTAAGTCGCTTTGGATAAAAGCGTCAGCTAAATGACATGTAATGTAATAATCTCCACACCTGCACGTCATCTCCGGCACCTGTCTCTAATCACATCATCAAGTCCTCCCTGTTAAAACACCCTGGCTTCCCTCTCTCCAGTTGCCAGATTATTGCACCATCTACAGTGGTACCTAGACTTTCGGCTTCACTAAGAGACGTACTTTGTTTTGTTCCTGGTGATTTTCTACTAATCCCTATTCCCTGTGCCCAGGAATCCCGTACCTGCATCTCCACTCAGCCACCGCCGCCACTCACGCCACCTCACCACTCCATCTACACTCTCCCGGTTCTGTACGAATAAACTGTTTACCTCTACCCAACCTTGCCTCTCCGTGTCTGCGCTTGGGTTCGGCTCAACCGAACCCTCACACCTCTCCGGTACAGAGAACTGCGCTAAAGGGGCCTTTATGTGACGGTGGACCTTGACTTTCAATGGGGGTCCTGCCCCCGGCCCCATTTACTTCCTGGTGTCCTTTAACCCCCCCCCCCCCCCCCCCCCCCCCAATAAGAGGGGTTAAAGGATACCAGGAAGTAAATGTCAATACAGGTGTTGGGAAGAGAAATAAATGGCCACAGGTGATCTACACCTGATACTGGGCTAGTGTCATTATCATCCCACCCCCACTTATTACGTGACCAAAGTCCTACTTGGATCTTGTGAACAAACCTCTCCGGTACCGAGAACTGCGCTAAAGGGGCCTTTATTTGACGGTGGACCTTGACCTTCAACGGGGGTCCTGCCCCTGGCCCCATTTACTTCCTGGTGTCCTTTAACCCCCCCATGAGAGGGGTTAAAGGACACCAGGAAGTAAATGTCAATACAGGTGTTGGGAAGAGAAATAAACGGCCACAGGTGACGGCCAAAGGGAATACCAGATTCCTAATTTCTTTCCACACACCTACAACACCACTGTTTTTCAGTGTTTCTTGTTTTTTGTTGATTTTGGGATGTTCAAGGCTAGTTCTGAGCAGCTATATTTCTGTGTTTCTACTGACATCAAAGTGCTTTTGTTACAGAGCACATTTGGTGCACTTTCGAGATCTGTATCTATGAATTTAGATTAGAGCTGCTACAATGAAAAGATTAGGGTTCAACTATTAAATTAATCGGCAACTATCGAGGTGACCTCCTCTGCAGGAGACACAACCTGGATGTGAATTTTTTTTTTTACTGAAGGTACTGAACACCAACTTTGGTTCCACGCCTGAAGATGTTGGAGATGGTTGTGCCCACAGACGAGAAGAACTGGCAGATGGTGCTGCGCCTTTTGGGTGGTCTCGTCAGGTGATCTTTCAAAGAGGAGGCAATGCAGTTCCCAAGTTCTGGTTCCTTTAATTTCATGGACATCATCACCAATTCTGCACTGCGCCACTTCTTACAAAGCTCCTTGAAAATCACCTTCTCAAGTTTTTCCAACTTTTTTGGGTTGAGATCAAAGTCGACACCCTGGACTTCAAGCCACATTCTTTCAAACAGCCACGTGTTGATGGCGTCTGCGTTTGTAATGTTCCATTTCATATGTTCTCTTTTCAATATTCGTGAAACCAGCAACTCAACGAATATCTGAACTGATATCATCTTTTTTTCTTGCTGTATCCTTGCCTCTCGAGCAGGTACTGCCCATTTGTCCTCGCATATTGTCGTAAATGTTGAAGGTACATAGTCCTCCTTGAAGCTGAACCCCGGCGTGCTAGTCCGTGAAACTGAATATGTGTTCACTGTCTCACATAAACTAGAAATTGTTGGTAATTCACCGTCATCAAAGAAGAACACCGGCATCTGAGGTAGTGAAACGGACTCAGCATCCACTGATTCACCATCCTCAATGCTGGGGACCAGCGACTCACTTGACGTAAACCTATCGATCATTTTGTGTTCGTCGATGTTAACGTTCGCCTTGTCCACAAAAGTCCACATTTGGGTCAGTGCCTCAGCGTACCTGTCCGCCTGTGACTGACTGCAAGATGTTCTGCTTCTTATTACTTCTGGGTTAATCTCGGACTTCATCCCATTTGTGAAGTGACAGGAGAGGTACTCCTCAATTTCCTCTGGGATTATGCATCTGACCACGTTAGTGCAATAGTCCAACGCGTTTGGATGTGAATCTATGTAGGAAATTACTCTAACATCATCGTCAAGGTTGAATTCCTCTCCTGTTGGATATATCTCCTCATACCTTTTCTGGTCTTTAAGAACTAGCCAAACACAGGCTTTTGCAAGAGGGTCAATCTCTTCAGAGATTTCATTTTTCTCCAGCTCAAACGCATCACCCATCATCTCTTCAATGGTAGTGATAATCCTAGTCCTCATTCTGTCAACGACAAGGTTAATTTTGTCCATCTCCAACACCATGCGTGGTGAGAACCAATCTTTATTTGTAAGAGGTCCAGCTTTTGCTTCTTCGGCTGTATCCAGCGGTGACTGGCAATTTCTCTCTATCCATTCCTCCATAATTAGTGTGAAAATAAAGGATTTGTTCATGATATCCATATACATGTAAATTTCTAGGAGATTTGGCCGTTGGGTTATGATTTCCAGTGCACTGTTCAATCTGGACCAGTCAAGTGAACTTTTAACTATTTTCACCCTTCTTCTCACCGTACTCTTATACAAGTTAAGAGCATAATACTCAATGTCTTTATAGATTTCACTGTGTTCCAGGTCATACTGGAAGTCTGATACTTGACCCTGGAGATCTTTGAAGTAGTCACTCATCTGACAAAGTTTTACATTTGTCGGATTGTGTCTGAATATAACTATTGACTCAGTGGTGCTATTACTTGAAACAATGTCCTGTAACTGAATTTCAATTTCAGAGCCGCTGCCATTCCCCTCCTTTTCTTGATTGCTATGGTCGGACATCTTCTTGTGCTTTTAAAACGTATTAAAGTTGTAAAACTTGAAACAAAAATATTTTGCTTAATATATTTAACTCTCTAAGTTTAAGTAACACGGAAAAAGGCAGTTGGAAAAATCAAATCCTTATTGGGCTCCTCTCTATACATAGTAGAATTATGTGATTCCACACCAAAGGCAAACTGTTTCGTGACGTCACAACGGCGTTCCAAAACCCCCCTTGTCTTCTAGCCAATCAGCTGCATTTCTCTCCTCAATGCGCAGACCAATCAGATGGCCGTGTTTGCTGACAGCGCGAGACGCCAGCTGTTTACTTGCTCAGTGCCGGTTCATGGGCCGAGAGGAGCGTAGTAACTCCCGGTCATTTCTGTATTGACGTCACAAAGTTGTCACCAACGGCTCCGCCGGCCCGGTACCGTCATGGCTCGGACCGGTTCCGGTGCCCTCCTCTCCCGTCGAAACATCAAGCTGGACTCCTTCCTGAAGCGGAACACGGAGCGGGCGGTATACGAGCGGATCCGAGCGCACGAGCCGTGCGTGGTGATATCGGAGACCGTCAATAAGGTGTACATGCACGTGGTGCTGAGCGACGAGCGCGTGTACCTGACTGAATACCCGCCGCGCACGCTCACGGAAGCGTTCAGCTTTAGGCGCGTGCGTGACGTCGAGCTGGTGAGTTCACTGAATCGTGTTCAACTTTTTATATTTTCATATTAAAGCTGCCTGAACATTAGAAACCAACACTAATGTTTTACTAACAGAAAAAACAATCAGATCGCTTAATTCTCCATTAATCTGGATTTTAAAATGACTATTTGGACTATTGGATGTAAAAAAATATGATTGTTATTTTTCTGTCCATCAACTGTCAGCAACTTTTTGGATTATTGACTAGACGTTTGAGATATTTATGAAGCAGAAATGATAAACATTTTCTAATTCCTGTTTCGAAATTAAGCACATAAGCAGTTTTTTTTGGGGTCTTGTTTGAGTGAATTATTTATTTATTTCTGTATTAATTATTTAGTCAATAACAAGTTTAAACACATTTTAAGTTCAAATAACAACATGGGTACCTGCTAAGTACGCAACAGCCAACACGTTGTAAATGACTAAAACATGATCACATTCATAATTTAGTTTGAAATTATTAATTGCACCTGCAAGACATTTTGATAATATCTGTATTTCTTTTTTCATAATTTTTCTTATGTGATTATATGATCTTTTCTTAAAACTCTTGTAATTTGTCAGGATTATATGACGCATTGCGCCGCTTCCTCAATTAATTAATTATATTTAAAAAAGTGGATGAAGAACAAGGAATCAGTTGGGTTTTTTTATATCTATGTGACATTTGGCTCAAATAAAAAATATTCCTGTCCGATAAAGACACCAAATAATCAGGAAGCCATCATCCTTAGGTTAAACTGAATGACCTAGTCTCGACTACCAGGGACTTGAAATAGATTCAAGCTTAATGCTACGTAAAGTAACACACACCATGCAGTATCCGAAAGAGAAGAGTGTGTTTGTGGCAGAACTTATTACCACCTTGTTATGTCATATAGGTCAGAGGTCAAAGGTTTACATTCCTCTTTACAGAGTTAATCCTGTTTGAATTAAACTGTCAGATTATTGCCTGTGTTGAACTGTGTTGAACTCGCGGACACTCCAGCAGGTCTACCTCTGGTGGTCAATATCAGGCATTAGAATATTGACCTTTTATCATGAATATGACTACAATCTATAAAAGTATTTTAAATATCTATTAATCTCCTCAGACTATGAAAACATCAGAGGTAGTTGTGTGACAGCCGTCCCCTTATTGTCATGAATAAATGATACAGAAATTATGAAGCAAAATATTAAAAATAAATAGAATTGTTTTATATTTTCTCTATATGAAATATACTTGCATTAAAATAAATAGACGTTGAAAAAAATACATAAATCAGTAAAAGGAAATTAAACATCTAAATAAATACCTATTAATAAATACATAATACACACATTAATAAAAGAGACAATAAGTAATTTATAAATAAATAAAAAATGCAAACTTTATAAATTTCAAAATGAATGAATGCCAAAATAAATAAATATCAGAATTAATTAAAGAGGAAATAGATTATTATATAAAAAAAAGTTTTTTGACATATTTATTTAAAATAGTTATTTCTTGAGATAACTGTCTATGTGGTGTAAATTGATTGCAAAAAATGAGGTAAAAAAAAAAAAGACTGTTGACCTTAAACATTTAACATTAAATAAACATTTGAACACATCTTTTGTCTCTTTTATCTCGTATCATCTCTTCAGGTCAACGACCTCCCAGATTTCCTTCATGGGAAGGACCGTGAACTCTGCCAGCACATTCGAATCACCTACGTCACGGACAAGCCTGCTGTGAGGGGCCGTGATTGGCTGAGGAGAGACAGGAGGGTGGGACTTCCTCCCGCAGCCCGGCCCTCTCGCAGGACCAGCCACTGCCCAACAATAACACACACCGTAGAAAGTAAAGAAGGTTCTATAGAAGTCTATGCTTCATGTGTTAAAGCTGCATTCTCTCTTCTGACCACCAGGGGGCGACTCCTCTGGTTGTATAGAAGTCTATGCTTCATGTGTTAAAGCTGCATTCTCTCTCCTGACCACCAGGGGGCGACTCCTCTGGTTGTATAGAAGTATATGCCTCATGTGTTAAAGCTGCATTCTCTCTCCTGACCACCAGGGGGCGACTCCTCTGGTTGTATAGAAGTCTGCTTCATGTGTTAAAGCTGCATTCTCTCTTCTGACCGTCAGGGGGCGACTCCTCTGGTTGTATAGAAGTCTATGCCTCATGTGTTAAAGCTGCATTCTTTCTCCTGACCACCAGGGGGCGACTCCTGGTTGTATAGAAGTCTATGCTTCATGTGTTAAAGCTGCATTCTCTCTCCTGACCACCAGAGGGCGACTCCTCTGGTTGTATAGAAGTCTGCTTCATGTGTTAAAGCTGCATTCTCTCTTCTGACCGTCAGGGGGCGACTCCTCTGGTTGTATAGAAGTATATGCCTCATGTGTTAAAGCTGCATTCTCTCTCCTGACCACCAGGGGGCGACTCCTCTGGTTGTATAGAAGTCTGCTTCATGTGTTAAAGCTGCATTCTCTCTTCTGACCGTCAGGGGGCGACTCCTCTGGTTGTATAGAAGTCTATGCTTCATGTGTTAAAGCTGCATTCTCTCTCCTGACCACCAGGGGGCGACTCCTCTGGTTGTATAGAAGTATATGCCTCATGTGTTAAAGCTGCATTCTCTCTCCTGACCACCAGGGGGCGACTCCTCTGGTTGTATAGAAGTCTGCTTCATGTGTTAAAGCTGCATTCTCTCTTCTGACCGTCAGGGGGCGACTCCTCTGGTTGTATAGAAGTCTATGCCTCATGTGTTAAAGCTGCATTCTCTCTCCTGACCACCAGGGGGCGACTCCTCTGGTTGTATAGAAGTCTGCTTCATGTGTTAAAGCTGCATTCTCTCTTCTGACCGTCAGGGGGCGACTCCTCTGGTTGTATAGAAGTCTATGCTTCATGTGTTAAAGCTGCATTCTCTCTCCTGACCACCAGGGGGCGACTCCTCTGGTTGTATAGAAGTCTGCTTCATGTGTTAAAGCTGCATTCTCTCTTCTGACCGTCAGGGGGCGACTCCTCTGGTTGTATAGAAGTCTGCTTCATGTGTTAAAGCTGCATTCTCTCTTCTGACCACCAGGGGGCGACTCCTCTGGTTGTATAGAAGTCTTTGCTTCATGTGTTAAAGCTGCATTCTCTCTTCTGACCACCAGGGGGCGACTCCTTTGTCTGTATAAAAAAACGAAGGCAAAAGACGACATTTAAAATCTGCAACAAACGATAGCAGCGACGGCGATACCTTTTTTTTGTTGAGTGTAACTCTTAACTCCACGGTGTCTTTTATTTCCCCCCCCGACAGGACTTCCTGCACAGAGGTGAGCATCACAGACACACACACACACACACACACACACACACACACACACACACACACACTCCGGTTTGTCGGACGACAGCCACAAATGGAACCTGAGACTGTCTGTGGTGGCTTTTACTTTTTAACTCTTTTTAACTCTTCTCTGAAGAAGGTCATAAAAAATGTTTTTTTACAACTAAAGGAATTATTTGGGCTCCAGCTGCCCCGCAGTGTAACTTTTATGTGTCTAATTTAACTTAAACTGACATGAAAAGGTAAAATCTTGTGGGTTTCGGTTGTGAAACGACTAAATAATGCGTGAAGTGAAAGCTGCCTCACTCCAACTGGGCTCCGCGATGATCCTCTTCGGCGTCTCCGGTAGCTCATCACTTATTTACCGAAGAGGGACACGATTCACCTCCGTTTACCTGCTGCTCACTTATCACTGACACCCGTATACATGGATTATTATTTTTTTTCCAGAAATCTACTTTTAAAGTACACAATATACATTTTAGGGCCAAAATAAGCATCTTCCAGCTAACAAAATAAAATAAAAACACCTCTTTTTTTTTTTTTATTCAATTAATTCACAATATATTGTTGGTTTATTGTCCCGTAAAAATGAAATTAAAAAAATACAAGTATTGGAAAAATCAATACACGCAAATATGGTCTTCTCTTTTAAAAAAAAAAAATTCAATTAACTCATAATATATTGTGTGATTTCCCGTACAATGAATTTGCTCAGGTTGGTGCATAATATAAATGAAATAAGAGAGAATTAAATAAAAAATACAAGTATTGCAAAAATCAATAAATGCAAATGGGGAGTGGGCGATTACACTTTAAATATGTACAGTATATCTGACTCTGAAGTGGTTTTGTGGATTGTTTCAGCTTTTCGACTAATTATAATGTGAAAATTAAGGAATTTGAAATCGAATCCGACTTTTTACCCGAATAACCATATTGTCTAATGCTCCTGGTTTTTGTTTTGGTCGCGTCTTGAATCCCTCGCTGTTGCCTGGTTACAACAAATGCCGCATCGCTCTTATTAAGCTGATATGTGTGTGTGTGTGTGTGTGTGTGTGTGTGAGAGATGAGACACTGTCTCATGCTTATCTGTCTTTCTGCTTGAGGGTAGTTCACCCGTGGGAGGTCATTAAACACACACACATGCTAAGAGATGATGATGGGTCTTTGGGGACTAAATTGAGATTGAATGGGGGGGGAAGAGATGACGAATCCCATGACGCCAATTAACCTCCAGCTGAGTTGATAATGCATTAATTGGCTTGAGTATTTTCTGCAGCCCTCTGTCATGGCCGCCGCCGCAGAAGTTCACCTCCTCCATCTCTTCCCTGTTCCTCAGGAGCCCCGACGAGCTTCGCACGCCATCGACCGCCCGTTCCGCCTCCTGTCCGAACCCGGAGACTCTGGGCCTCGTCGGGGTCCCTCGGTCTCCCTCCACAGCGCCCACCCCCGTCGGCTCCCCCACCTTTCCTCTGCCGACCTTCCCCGACACCGGCCAGGTACGGACTGTTTTCGCCCCCGCCGTGGTTCAAAACACACACAGAACGTCGAGTGTGTTGACGGCGTTGTCGATCCAGGTCCCGAGGGGGATCGGTGCCGTTCTGTCTCGCCTGTTGAAACGGGACTCGGCGAGCGGCGGCGTCGGCGAGGAGAGGGAGGCCGAGCTGCACCTGTACGCCGTGTCGCACACGTCCAGACTCTACCTCCATCTCCAGAGCTCGTGGAGCAGCTTCATCATCGTGAGTGGCGATCGAGGGAGATCCAGTACACGATATGTACACGACACACACACACACGGACAAAGAGAAGATGTACTATGGATTTTATTATGAATATGCGAAGCTGTCGTTGTTTCCGAGGGTGGTAACATTACTTTAATTTGGCAAACCTCTTATCGCCTTTTAAAAGTCCATCAATTTAGTTGTTCTGGTTTTTTTTGCAGCCGATAAAAAGATATGCGACAAATAGGCCTCCTTTTTAAAATGAAACAATGACTCTCGTGGTCATTGTTTAAAATGACAAGTGAATATCTTCCCAGTGTCATTTCAATTTTGGAAAATTCCGCCCCAAAATTTCTGCTTGTGATCTCCCCCCCCAACCTGTTTGTTTGGGGCTCTATTTTCAGCGGCGCATTGATCCACATTTGTTGCGAGTTTCATTCATTGTTGAGTTTGGTCTTTTTCATTTTGACAATAGTTTTGGTTTGAATGCTTTCAACAGAATCTGGATTGATCGTAGCGTGAAAACAATAGGATGTTAAGATAAGCGTGTGTGTGTGTGTGTGTGTGTGTGTGTGTGTGTGTGTGTGTGTGTGTGTGTGTGTGTGTGTGTGTGTGTGTGTGTGTGTGTGTGTGTGTGTGTGTGTGTGTGTGTGTGTGTGTGTGTGTGTGTGTGTGTGTGTGTGTGTGTGTGTGTGTGTGTGTGTGTGTGTGTGTGTGTGTGTGTGTGTGTGTGTGTGTGTGTGTGTGTGTGTGTGTGTGTGTGTTCAGAGGTCCACTCTGTCGTTAGACCCGCTCTACAGAAGAAAGTGCAGCGCTTCGCCCGACTCCTGTCCCGGAAAACGACTTCCTGCTATCAGGTAACAAAACTCTGTTGCAACGCAGCACACGACTGTAAGCAGAATCATTACTGTGCGTGTGTGTGTGCGTGTAGCTGGGAGCGGACCACCCACCTGTTTGCTCAGCTGAGCTGTGAGCTCCTGCAGGAGGGGATCCGTGTGGAGAGTCTCTACCTGCTGCTGCAGGAGCTGAGAACCGCCGCTCACCGCAACGTCGCCCTACGCCGACTCTTCTGGAGGGTGAGAACCAAAACACACACACACACACTTTATATATATATATATATATATATATTATAAAGTTTCTCTGTTGTGCTTCAGTCCAGTGAGCTGTTCGTCTTCCTGGTTCAGACTCTGGAGGAATCTCTGTACGGCTGCCAGAACACAGCAG